>NC_056737.1:62326304-62361304 GCF_019279795.1 Protopterus annectens
CCGTGCAGCCCTTTCCAATTACCGTTACTACTAATATACACCTCTGGTATACGTGTGTAGTGTTAGTAGGTGATGGCCCTTCACCTAGCACACACTGCACACATGTAAATTATTGCTGTTCAACTGTATAGCACTATGGCAACTCCTACAGAACATACCTCCCACCTGTACAGGGTTTTGCTGAATGTCTACATGTGTGGCTCATATGTTTGGTCTGTTCCTCATAACTCCTGTGTTTGTCTGATACATTACTGGGTTGACCTGTGGATTGGTGCCACTAATTAATGTCCTGATTTGAGGTTCAGACTGCATAACCTGCAGTACATGTATGTTAAAACAAAGCCAGTTCCTCAAAGAACTTCCCAAGCTTACAGTGGATATAGTAAGTATGCACACACCTGTTAACATGCCAGGTTTTTGTGATATATTGCATGAGACCTCAGAAATCAGGTCATAACATTTCCATCATTTCATATGAAATATAACCTGTGCAATCCAACTGAAGAACATACACATCAGTTACAGGTAACATATGGTAAATGAAATAGGTACAATAGACTGGTTGCATGAGTCTGCACACCCTTAAAATAATACTCTGTTAAAACACCTTTTGAATTAATTACGACATGCAGTCCCCTTGGGAAAGTATCTATCAGCATGACACATCCAGACTTGCCAATGTTTGCACACACTCCCTTGCAAAACACCTCAAACTATGTCAGATTGCAAGGGCATCCCCTGTGCACTGCCCTCTTCAGGTCACCTGCATATATCCTATTGGATGTAGGTGTGGGCTCTGACTTGGTCAGTGCAGAATGTTGCATGTGTTCTGGTGAAGCCATCCTTTTGTTGATCTGGATGCATGGTTTGGGCCATTGTTGTGTGGAAAAATGGAATTCCTCACCATCCACAGCTATGTGGCAGACACCAGAAGGATTGGAACCACAAGAGACCAGTGTTTGGAACTGTGCATAATCCCCTCTAACTTGGCTACAGCCCCAGTTCCAGCTTGTGAATAGAAACCCCAAAGCAGGACACTGCTATCATCATGCTTCACCATGGGGGTGGTGTTGTTGTGGTGATGTGCAGTAGTGTTATTGTACCAAACACACCTGTCAGACTTGTGGCCAAAGAGTTCAACCGTGATCCCATATTACCATAACGCATTTTCCCACTTGCTTTTTGGAGACATGATGTATTGTTTTCAGACTTTCAACAGGCCTGAATAATGTTTGGTGTGAGGATCCTCTGTCATCTTCCAACCCTACCCTATAGGCAGGACATACAGAGACCATGGACGATTATAGTGACATGTAGTACACACCCAGTACTTGTCAGAGATTCCTGCTACTCCTTCACTGATGCTGTAGGGCTCCAGGCAGCCTCCCTGGCCAGTTATTGTTGCATTCTCATAGACTTTGGTGGATGTCCACTCCTTCACAATGTCACTGTAGCCCCATATTTTCACCACTCTTTGATGACTGTCTGCACTGTGTTCCATAGTATGTGCAATGCTGTAGAAATGTTTTGGTACCCTTCTCCAGGCTGATACATCTCAAACATGCAGTCCCATAGCAGCTTTGTCAGCTCTATGTGAACCATGGCTGTTGCTGTAGCAGGCAACTGGGTATATGTTAGGTTAATCCTGATAGGGCAGCTGAACATTATTTGCTGTTAATCAAAAGGTCTCTGTAACTGATGGCAAGTGTGTACCCAATAAGATGTACTGCTGTAGTAATATTGAAAGCTGACTCAACACAGTAGCAGCTTCAGCTTGTGCACACATATGCATCTAGATTGTTGTACTATTGTTCATAGGTTCATAGGTTGGTACTAGGCTATCAGCCCTAGGACCTATACAAGCCTAGCCATAACAATTCCCTGGCTATTTCTTCCCACATTATTTACTTTCCTTGGACCCCTATCTAGCAGGGTGACTGACGTGATCCCTGGGGTGAATTTCCTTTCTCCCATCCAATCGTCAAGGTTCCTCTTGAAGAGGTCCAAAGAGGCACTCTGCTTGACATGTATGGGCAATCTATTCCAGAGTCTGGGGAGTCTCTGGGTCAGGAACCTATCCCTCCAACATGTTTTGTTTATTGTGATGACAAGGTTTACATCCCTGGAGCATGTAGCTCTGAGGGATTGGGATTTCTTTAAGTGTAGCATGTCCAACAGCTCTGGGTTTGACATGGCCTTGTATGTTAGCAGAGATCGCCTCTGAGTAGACGATATGCGACAGAGTATAGCTGGAGTTTTTTAAGGTGGTCAGCGTAGGGCATCTGCTTTAGGCCTGTGATTCTTTTAGTGAGGTATTTCTGAGGCCTTTCCAGTTGTTGCAGATGTCTTGAGAGGTACATACCAAATGGGGCGTTGTATTCTATAATGGGTCTAATGAGGGATGAGTACAGTGGGACAATGACCTCCTTTTTTCTGGATGAAAAGCCCTTCGTGATGAGGTCTGCCACATAGAAGGATTTCCTGACTGTTGTGGCAATGTGGTTATCGAAGGTGAGACCACTGTCCACCTGTGTCTCTAAGTCTCTTATCACACTTTCTGTGTTTAGTGTACTGCCACCTATATGGTAATTCATGGATACATGTTTTTTCCCAAAAGGGATAACAATACATTTCTTGGCATTGAGCTTGAGCCCATGGCTCTGGCACCAAGCATCTGTTTCTGTAAGGCCCTTTGTAGAGTATCCACATCATTTGCGGATTCAATAATGGCTCCCAGTTTGCAGTCATCTGCAAACTTTGTTAGCCAGAGTCCCTTAGTGTTGACCTGTACTTCAGGGAAGTAGATGCCAAACAAGAGCGGCCCCAGGACTGAACCCTGAGGTACTCCACTTGTCACTTGTCTGGAGCTGGATTTGGAGTCGGCTACTTTTACAGTGTGGGTTCTATCAGTAAGCCATTTAGCAACCCATTGGGTGACATAGGGATTAATGCCCAACTTAGTAAGTTTATCTATGATTCCAGAGTGGGGGATGGTGTCAAAGGCCTTGACAAGGTCTAGATAGGCTGTCTGGACCACCTTACCCTTGTCCATAGCTCTGGAGACTGATTCAAAGAAGTCAATCAGGTTCAGGAGACAAGATTGGCCCTTCACAAACCCAAACTGGGTGGGGTCCAGTGTTTGAAGGTTGCCAATGTCTTTGTTTATAAGTTCCATGATAATACGCTCCATGGCCTTGCAAATAAGGCTTGTTAGACTGATGGGACGGTAGTTTCCAGGATCCAAGGTGGATCACCCCTTGTGGATTGGGATAACTGTAGCTCTGCTCCACTCAGTGAGCACGAAACCTGAGGTGAGGCTATGATTAAACATGACACTTAGGTGAGGTGCCAGTTCATATTGTAGTTCATGTAGTACACAGCCTGGGATGTCATCTGGTCCCATGGATGCTGTATTCTTGGCTTTAGAGAGTGCGTTTTGTACCTGTGTGGCCATTATTACTGGAATTTGGCAATCTTCCGGTATTGAGATGGGCCATTTAGGGGGTGAGAGGGGGGTGAAGTTGGCTCTGAATCGATCTGCCAGGATATTGGCAATATCCTTCGGATCAGTATATTTAATGCCATTCTGTTTTAGCTCAGAGCAGATCTGAGCATTGCCATTTAGATTCTTGACATAGTTATAGAATGCTTTGTGGTTGTCTTTGGAATCTTTGGCAATTTTATTTTCGTAACTAGCTTTGGAGGATTTTATGAGGCATCTCAGTTTCTTACTGAGGCTAGTAAGGGAGTTTTTTGCATCCTGGGATTTTCCTCTTTTCTGCAAAAGTTTCTTCCTTTTGTTGTAAAGTTTGTTTATGGCAGGGGACCACCAGATTTGCTTCCTTTTTTTGGATGAGAGCATTTTGGTTCTATTTGGGATGGCACGATTCATGCATGAGTGGATGTGCTCGTACAGTGCCTTAGTGTAGGATTCAGCAGTTGAACTTTCAGTTCCCATCTGCATGTGTATCATGAAGTTTGTCACTTCTGACTTGAGTAGCATGAAGTTGGCTTTGGAGAAGTTTTTTATGATGGTTTCTTTACTGGGAGGTGGGGATGGGATGTGGATGTTAAGGGTGATTAGCTTATGGTCAGACCTGACTAATGAGGGGGTGACCATTGGTATGGAGCATTGATTTCCCATGTTGGTAATGACCAGGTCTAGGATATTGGAGCCCCTGGTGGGACTATGGATTAGTTGATCCAGGGCGTTGGAATTTATGAATTCCAAGAACCGTTGCGCAAAGGTGTTGGAACATGAGTAGTTTTCCCAGTTAATGGCAGGGTAGTTAAAATCATCCAGTATTAGTGTGTTTGGTTCTATCTTAATATTTTCCAGTATGTTTAGAAAGGTGTAGTGAGAATCTTGGGGTATGGTGGGGGATCTGTAGCAAGCTACAATTTGGATTGCAGTCTTACCTAGTGTTAGTTGCACTTGGAGAATTTCAGACACATTGTGTTGGCCAACTAGCCTGGTGGTGTGAATATCCTTGGTGAATATTGACACTCCTCCACCTTTAGTGTTTCGGTCCTGGTTTGGTGGCCGAAAAGTGTGGTAAGAGATGTAGCCTGGTATTGCAGGGGTGCTCTCTGGAGCCTTGAACCAGGTCTCAGTTACTGCACAGATATCGATGTTCTCCAGTTTAGGAGTGCCTCGAGAGTGCATTTTGAGGTTTAGACTTCTAGCATTGAGTAGCATTACCTTCAGATTTTGCATGCTTGTACCTGTTACAGTGGTGGTTTTGTCCTTTGAAGTTTGCCTAAAAAAGGCACTATAGGGGTGGCAAGAGCCTTAGCCAGTAACCTGAATCCCAGGGGCGACAGGTGCAGACCAGCTCTGGCAAAGCATCATGGTCTGTCAATCATGTCATCCCAGGCAGACAGATATTGGATCCCCTTTGAATGGCGCCATAAGCTTAGCCAATTGTTGAAGTCAATCATTTTATCCTTATATTGTGGTATAATTCTGGGTGAAGGCAGGATGCTACTCAGGGCTAGGGTCATACCTGCCTGGGCCACATGATCCGAGAGCTCTTCCATGTCTCTTTTCATGTAGTCCAGGGAGGTACGTCTCAAGTCATTCACTCCAACATGGACAATGACAGAGTCATATTTGTACTTGTTGTGGAGTGACTTGAGTGCATGCGTTATGTGGCGGATCCTGGCACCCGACAGGCAGCTGACTGTAATTTTCTCCTTATTCAATCTGGTGAGAGGGACATCAGTGTGCCGGACTATAGAGTCACCTATGACTAAAGTGTTAGGTACATTGTCTTGCCTTATTAATGACACTTGTTATGTGTCATTATTGTTCCCCTAACAGGTTTGTTTGCTTTACAATATAATTATACAGTTTATAGGTCACATGAAAGGTTGGCAGCATTTTGAACTTGTCTGTTGTGCTCTCAGTTTTGTATATCACAAGTACCTGGCATTCTAACAGGTGTGTACACCACTTAGTTGCACTGCATACCATTAATTTATACAATATGCTCCTACTTTTGGACATCTGTCCCCCCATTTTGTCAGTCTTTGTCCAAATGTCCTGCAATGACAGGTTGTGAGGTAAGCTCCAGATATGTGACATCTTCTGCAAATAGGCCCCTGTGATAACCACCGTGATGCAATGCAGTAAACACCACCAAGAGTGAACATGCAGATATTGTCAAATGGCTGAGTATAACAGTTGTGTGCATGGTCACATGCATTAACTGTAGCATACTTAGGTTAATGGTGAGCTACAACAGGAAACTCCTACACTTACCGGCTTCAGGCTGCTGTTCCACGTGCAGCCAGAGGAACCTATGTGGTTGTGAGGGAGAGGTATTGTCAGCTGATTCACATTAGGCAGTGGTATAAGATGAATGCTACATTTCTGTACAGGTACAGTACACACTACAATATTACACAAATTGCTGTCCTTCACCATAGATGTGCATTTGTGTGCATTATTAAAACCCACCCACCAATACATTTTGTACTAACATATGCATGTAGAGACTCTATAGAAGACAGTTTAAATGCTACATCATTACATTGATGTGCACTTTGGCCTTACCTGGATGCTCCTCGCCTGTTGCCTGGGTGCCACCCACCTCCATGACTGCTGTTTCCCATGTTTGAGTTTGGGTGGGGGCTACCCCAAGGTTGGCAAGGAGCTCCTCTGTTGCCGTAAGTGGGGCCTTGTGGCTGGCCCCGCACTGGTAACCATACGTCCTTCCCTACAGCAGCAGCCATTTGCTGGGCACTGTGTATCTGGTCAGTTGCTCTATGCCTGACCTGATCGTATGTGCATCCATGGTGGCCCAAGATGCTCACTCTGTGGATGATCTCATCCCACAGGGCAGTCTGCTCCCACAGATTTTTCCGGCTATGGCCAGAATGGATGGCATAGTTTAAGATTACAGCTTCTGTGATGGCTGCTGTCTCTGCATTGGTGTAAGCGGTTGCCTCTGCATGGCACCTGGAAGACATAAACAGGGAAACTCATCACAGGACTTCAGACATTGTTCAGAGTTCTTTACAGAGCCAGCACATGAATATAGACTGTCATTAGCCACCACTTACAAACACATCATAACCCTGTACCTGGCAGCACTGTATGAACATGCATTGTACTCCTGGTCCTGATGTGTCATTTTCCCCTCAATGAGTGACATTACATAAACCATCATTCATGTTTGTGTAGAGGGATGTCAGTGGCCATGTTCTTTGCAGATGGGGTGTCAATGGCGCTCAGGCTTTTCTTGCATACATTGTGTAATGGAGCTGGAAGCATATGCCTGGGCTCATGTAAGATGCAGACAGGAATGTTATCAGCCCCAAGGGGACTTGCTTTTTTTAACTTTGATTAGGCAGTTTGCACCTGATCCATGATGATGAGAGGAAGGGTGTGTGTGCTGTGCATATCCACCTATATTGATGGTGAGCCAGGGGATGATGTTTGCCCTAAACCTGTCTACAGCAGGTTGGCTGTAGCTATGGCATGTGTGTATGTGCTGTGATTAACCACCATTACACGGTGGGTTGGGTTGTTGCCTCTGAGACTGTAGACATATGGTCTTGTGATTGCCCCTAGTGGATATGTCCAAATTGTACTCATAGTTAGCCTTACAGTAATCCACCTGTGATCTAATATGCTCATTCAAAGGTTGAAATGCCACACAGTTGGTGCCTGCTCCTACTTTGCCCTGTATAGCCAATATAGCATCACAGTATGTGCTTTGTGCATTGCTGCTATCCAGCAAAGGAGTTTACCCTACTTTGGTGGAGACAGGTTGTACAAGTAAGGTATTGCTAAGGCCATGCTGCTATGTAGGTGGTCATATATCTGTTTGTATTAGGCATGGACACAAGGTCAGAACACATTTGGCCACCTCTACAATTTCAACATGATACTCATGCTTATTGTACTACCCATGTCTGTGTCAGGGCAATGCCACAACCAGTATCTGTAGAAGTGTAACTCTGTTGGATGCACAGAAGATAAGGGTACACACGTGTACAACATGTACAGCTTATTTACCTGACGTTTTGCATCTCATGTCAGTTGTTATGAGGCAGCCAGGTACACCTACCCATACATAAATATGCAGAGTTGAGTTAATACCTGCTATACATTTCTGTTTCTATGTCAGTATGGCACACTGGTAATTGCAGTCTTGCTTCTCAGTCAGTCATGTCAACCTGTTAGGGCAGGACATCTGGAGGACACCGCACATATATGGTGGGCTATGGGCCACAATTAGTGACACTTTCTTCAGATTGCTGTAACACACATATGTCATTTGATAGTGCAGTAGCCTTTGCATTCACAGACATACCCTGGAGGATGTCTGACACTCATATGGCAGGCAAAGTGGTGAAAGGCTAGGGGTGTGGTAGTGAGGGTAGGAACTGTTAATATTGTGAATATGACTGGTATGGGGACAGAGCTAGCTGATATGCTGGACAGAGGAAAGGTGGATATATTGTGTGTACCAGAGACCATATGGAAGGGGTGTACAGCTGTGTGCATCGGAGTCGGGTACAAATAATTCTATCATGGTGTGTATGGGAGGGGAACTTGTGTAGGGGTTAACCTGAAGGGACACTATGCAGAGAGTGTTTGTGAAGGTGATAAGAGTGTTGGGTAGAGTGATGTTTAGGAGGCTAGGAATTGATGGTGTAATGGTGACAGTTATTAGCACATATGCTCTGCTAATTGCATGTGTGATGGATGAGACAGATGTAATTTGGTTTGGTTGGGTGAAGTGGTGGTGAGTGTACCCAAGGGTGAGAGAGTGGTGATTGGAGCAGATTTCAATGGCCATGTTGGTGAAGGGGACAGAGGGGATGCAGAAGTGATGGGTAGGTATGGTGTTAAGCAAAGGAATGCAGAAGGTAAGATGGTGGTGGAGTTTGCAACAGAGGTTGGACATGGCTGTGGTGAATATGTAGTTTTACGAGACTGAGGGGCATAGGTTGACATATAAGAGTGGAGGAAGATACACACAGGTGGATTATTTCTTATGCAGCTGGGCCTGTTTGAAGGGGATTGGTAACTGTAAAGTGGTGACAGGGGAAAGTGTAGTTAGGCAGCATGGAATGTTGGTCTGCGGGATGATGTTGGTGATCACGATGATGGGGAGGATTGTGAGGGCAGTGCCATGGATCAAATGTTGGATACTGAGAAAGGGTGATTATGAGTTGAGTTCAGGGAAGAGTTTAGACAGGCAGTGGGTGGCAGTGAAGACTTAGCAAATATCTGGGTGACTACAATCAAGCTAGTAAGGGAGATGTGTAGAATGGGGCTTTGTGTGACATATGCACATAGGAAGGAGGATAAGGAGACCTGGTGGTGGCATGAGGAAGTACAGGGGCATATACAGAGAAAGAGGTTGGCCAAGGAGAAGTGGGATTGTCAGCCAGATGAAGAAAGTAGACAGGTGTATAGGGAAATAGGGTGCATGGCAAAGTGAGTTGTGGCAAAGGCTGAGGATGGGGCATCTGAAGGGTTGTATGTAAGGTTGGACACCAAGGATGGAGAATAGGACCAGTACCAATTGGCTAGACAGAGGCACATATCTTGGAAGGATGTGCAGCAAATAAGGCTGATAAAGGATAATGGAGGAAGTGTACTCACAAGCAAGGAGAGTGTGTCGAGCAGGTGGACACAGTACTTTGATGGGCTGTTGAATGAAGATAAAGAGAGAGAGAAGATTGGATGATGTGGGTATGATGAATCAGGACATCAAACAGATTATCATGGGGGAAGTAAGGATAGCTATGAAGAGGTTTAAGAACAGAAAGGCAATTGGTCCAGATGACATACACGTGGAAGCATGGAGGTGTTTAGGGCAAATGGCAGTGGTCTTTTTAACTGGATTGTTTACTGTAATCTCAGAAAGTGAGAGGATGAGTGAGGAGTTGATAACATGTGTTTGGGTACTGATTATGATAATAAGGGTGGTGTGCAGAGATGTAGTAACTACAGAGGGATAACACTGATCAGTCACAGCATGAGGTAATGCTAAAGGGTGGTGGAAGCTAGGTTAAGAAGGGTGGTGAGGATTACTGATCAGCAGTATGGTTTCATGCCAGTAAAGAGCAGTACAGATGTGATGTTTTCTTGAGAGTGTTGATGAGGACATACAGAGAGGGTTGGAAGTAGCTGCTTTGTGTCTTTGTGGACTTAGAGACAGCATATGACAGGATGCTTAGAGAGGAGTTGTGACATTGCATGAGGTGGTCAGGAGTGGTGGAGGAATCCATAAGAATGCTACAGGATATGTACAAGGTTAGTGTGACAGCGGTGAGTTCTGCATTGTGAGTGGCAGGTGCATTTAAGGTGGAGGTTGGAGTACATTAAGGATCAGCTATGAGCCCTTTCTTATTTGCAGTGGTGATAGACAGGTTGACAGACATGATCAGACAGGAGTCCCAGTCGACTGTGCTGTTTGTAGATGACATTGTGGTCTATAATGAGAGTAAGGAACAGGTTGAGGAGTCCCTGGAGAGGTGGAGGTATGGTCTAGAGAGGGGAGAAGTGCTTGTCAGCAGGACTAAATGGGAGGGAGGACAGAGGAATGATGAGGATGCAGGGAGTACAGTTTGTAAAGGTGGATAGTTGAAATACTTGGGAACAACAGTTCAGAGTAAAGGTGAGTGTGGGGGAGAGGTGAAGATGAGAGTACATGCAGGATGTGGGTGGTGGAGAAGAGTATCAGGAGTGATTTGTGACATATGAGTACCATTAAGAGTGATAGAGAATGTCTACAAGAGTAGAGATATTGGCACTGCAAAAAGAGGCACAAGTCAGAGCTGGACATAGCAGAGTTAATGATGTTAACATTTGCACTGGGTGTGACGAGGGTGGACAGGATTAGTAATATGTATGTTAGGGGGTCTGCCCAGGTTGGACAGCTTGGAGACAAAGCCAAAATGTAGCAGGATTATGTTGGTTTGGACGTGTGATGAGGAGGTATGCTGAGTATATTTGAGAAAGGATGAGGCTGCCAGGGAAGAGGAAAAGAGGAAGACCTGAGATGTAAGGTGTATGTATGTATGTGGTGATAGTGGATATGCAGGTGATTGGTGTGACAGAGCAAGATGCAGGGGACTGGAAGACATGGAGACAGATGATCTGCTGTGATGACCACTAACAGTTACAGCCAAAAGAAAGAGAAGGTGATGTTGTAATGTCAGTGTTCACAGGTTTACAATTATTTGCCAGACATAACACAACTCTTGATGACATAACTACAAATATGAGGCACACATATGGTCAGTGTACATAACACTGGACAGTTGAAGAGATGAGCACAGTATATCACATGCAGTTCAACACATACAGCTGTGACAGTATTTCAGTATGCAAATACCATGTATAGGTCAATCACATGTCTGAGACAAACATGTATAATATATTTGTATTGACAATTAACATATGGATATCTGCAACATCCCAGTAGCTGGCCTAGCAGCATCACAGTCAGTATTGTGCAACACACACTCCAGT
Organism: Protopterus annectens; assembly: GCF_019279795.1. Classification (NCBI taxonomy): domain Eukaryota; kingdom Metazoa; phylum Chordata; order Ceratodontiformes; family Protopteridae; genus Protopterus; species Protopterus annectens. Next base: position 62,337,304 of record NC_056737.1, read on the forward strand.
AGGGGTCATCTGTGAGCCATCCTTTCCTAGGGTGACTCAGGTCCTTGAGCTGTGTTGTATGTCAGTGCAGACAGACACAGATGTTATGGCCATAGGTTCTGCTCAGCAACATATCAGTACAGCATGTGTTGTTGAGACATAATATTGCTTGAACTTCCTATTTTCCATCTTTACATACTGCCTATTACATTCCATTACATGTTTAATTGACATACCTGTGTTTTTTTTTAGTTCAGTTGGTATAATCCATCAGTTTTAGTGTGTGTGTGTGTGTGTGTGTGTGTGTGTGTGTGTGTGTGTGTGTGTGTGTGTGTGTCTGTACCTGTCTGTCTGTTTCTTTGTTTGTTTGTGTGTGTGTGTATGTGTGTGTCTCTCTCTCTTTTGCTCTGAGACAGATGTAGGATATACATCTGTTTTGTATAGGCAGCAGCTTGCCTTTAGTAGGTAATTCTCATGAGCAGCTGATGGCCTGTGCAAAATTGGAGTCCCCCCACTTGCTAATTGCATGTAGAACAGCTGTGGTATCATTCCAGTATGCAATAGCATGGAAACACACTCCTATAACTGAGTACTTCATGTGGGCATTGCCCCTTTTCCTTGCCTGTGAGGAGGACTTCATGGAAGTGTGTGACAAACAGCATCACAGAGGGTAGTTGGAAATACCTCTTACAACAAACACTGTGGAGACAGCCCAACAAACTGGGGGAGAATGTTCCAGACATAGGGACAAAATGTAAGTATTGCTATTATATAGTTGAAGTAATGCTAGTTTGACAGGCTTTGTGTGGATATGGCTGTTCTGCGTGAATTTAAGTCTGATAGTGTTATGTGGTTGACATAACTCTCAACTGTAGTGCTATCTGCAGACTGGCCAGAGTTTGGACTTTTATATTTGGTGTATTACTCACATATTTTTTGGCCTTGGAAATTCAGTAGCATACTCTGAGGATTGCAGTGAGTAAATGGTAACATCCACGTGTGTTTCTGACTTCATATCCCTCAGAACAGATATGTTACAACAACCCTGTTACACCAGCACCTTTCTCAGTGTATTACTGCAATATGTCAATAATGCCCCTTTGTTTGAGCCTCTGTCCCCGCGTATATCAGGCTTTGTCCAGATGTCATGCTGTAAGAGGTGGATAGGTATACTATATCATGATATAGTGACTTCATTCCTGATATCATCCCAATAATGTATCAGACTGACAGACATGTTATGTGTCGGAGGCCTTATATATGAGGACAAAGCCTGAATGTTCTGTGGGACTCTATACAGTTGAGAGGACTGTGTATTTCTGGCAATTGTTGACAGACTGGCAGGATTGTGTAGCAGTGTATTGTGAATGTGTTATTTGGCCTGTGTAGGGAGGGGGTAGATATAAGTGTTATGGGTCCTTTTCTATCTGACTTTGCATGCTGCTCCAGTTTCTGGTGCTCTATCAGCTGTATATGTTTATAGGGGCAGACTGACATATGTCCCATACCATAGTCAGGTATCAGAGTACACTGTGAATTAGGCCACTATATATAGGGGTAGTGTGTAAGTGGCAAACATGCTGATGATTTTGTTCACACAGTCCATATACTCTACTGTTCATGTGGCTTACCAGTATGTCACTTTGAATGCGGTAAAATTGGTTATGGGTATGCACTTTCACACTGGTGTCTGTTTGTCAGTGCTGTTACATCCCTGTAGTGCTTGATATATTTGCAATGACATGCATATTCCTCCATAGCAAAATTGGTTTAGTGTTTTGTCAGTCTGCCTGTAGTTTAGACAGTACTTGGTGACATGCCTAGCAGTTCAATGTAGTTTTCCTACTGTGATGTTATGTCAAGATATTTATCAGATGTACTGTTGCCTGGCCCCCATACATGTTGTGTATGTCTGGCACATCAGTGGGATGATGTAAAGATTTATGTTAATAGCTAGTGGGGAGTAATTTGGTTTTGGACTTAGGCTATTCCAGTCAATATATGTTACAACAGAGAGGAGGGTGTTACTGCATCAACTGTGTCACCTTATCTATATGGAGAGATATGGTGCTGGGTGTGACTCCACAACATGTTATGACTATATATATATATATATATATATATATATATATATATATATATATATATATATATATATATATTTATATATATATATATATATATTTTTAGGTGTGTATGTATGTATATATATGTATAGATATATACAATATATAGGTATACATGCATTTGAGTGAACAGCCGATGTCCGAATGCGAACATATCGAAAACAGAATCTGAAGATCACAAAATGCTGAATCTGCAGATGCCGAACCCGGAATTACTGACCGCCGGCCAGGCTACTATTCCCCCCTTTTGACCCATAGTAGCGCTTTTTGCGGCGGTTGTGCGATCGGGAATTTTGAATTCAACATTGTGCATGACATTACGAGCGTTCATGCCTATGAGTTTCGACATTACATTACAGTTTGGAATTACAATGGATCGACATTTGGTCGCATGACCAAATGCATGTATTCCAATATACACACATATATATATATATATATATATATATATATATATATATATATATATATATATATATATATTTATTTCTTTTTTGATATCTATGCATATATTTATATAACAATATATATGTATATATTCTATATGTATTTGTTTTATATGTATAGTTCCATATATCTGATGTATATACGTTTTCATATTTATCTATCACCATACACATCTATATGTGTATATTTATATATACTAAACATGACTGATTCCACAGTTTGTTCCCTACTATTCTATACCTGTACTGAATGATATATTTGAAAAAGCAGCATTTGTTATTACAGCTCAGATGGTGTAGTGGTACATTCCTCTGACTATGGTGTACAGGATCCTGGGTTCAAGACTTGATAAGCCTCAGTGTTTTGCTGGGCAGAACAGTGGCTGATGGAGACAGGGTGATTAAGGCAGTTTTAAGCAGTTGTAAGTGGGCTTGTTTGGGTTTGCATTATGGTAAACAATGTCAACACACAGTTAAACAGGAAACTGCTTAATCTGTGTGGGCATCGCTTAGCATTGTGCAAACTCACTTACTACTGCTTACTGCAGCTTACTCCCACTTCCCCCCATGCTAATTTCTTTAAAAGAAAAGAAAAAAGGGGTGATAGGAAAGTGGTGAAAAAGGGGGCATGCAGAGGGAAAAGCAATATGAAAGCTAGCTAGGGATGAGCAGGATGGGTTTAGGGAAGGCCCATAGCTGTCCATTTCTGATACAGCAACAGCTGTGCATTTGTGTAGAATTTGGAGGTGAATTTGGACACTCAAACCCCTGAGAGAGGGGTAAGCACAACAGTAATGTGTTGTTAAGCCAATTTGCAAAATGGACAGCTATCTATGGGGTGACATTTATTTTGGGGAACAAATTGCCCCTTTTTTTATAAGGTGAAAGTGGGATGTTGGAGAAGGATAGTAGGTACATTTGGGGAGGTAATTTGGGTAGGAAGACAGACAAGACAGACAAGACAGCTGACAGGGGTGGTATATGATACATGTGGGGGTAAACACCTTGGATGGGGAAGGTGTTTGGGAATCAGATGCACATGACCCCCCCATATGGTTACAGTGGGATTGAGGTCCCCATCCATGGGCAGTCATTACTGCACCTTCAAGGCCCAGATGGTGGCTGTGCTTGGGGCTGTGCAGGAGGGACAGGCTGACCCTCAAGATGTGCCAGGTGGCCTTCAAGTTGCCGCAGCTGATCACTGTACTTTGACCGGAGGATGCTGCACATCAATCCCTGGACCTGACTGCAGGTGATGGTCTCCTCTCCACGTCTGCTCCCAGGGGGGATGAGCCCCATCCCCTGAGGTGGTTCCATCCAAAGGTGGTGCAGGATCAATGGAAGATGAGATGGAGGCCCGGGTTGGGTCCCAGATGTGCTGGGGCCCAGTGCCACAGTCAGATGAGGAGGGACAGATGGATCCGCTGGTATCAGCATTGCCAAACGAGCTATGGTGTTTTAGTTTAAAAAATATGGTGGTTAGTCAAGAACAACACATTTCAGGATTAATTATAATAGCATGAGTGAGTGTTCCAATTGACCCCATAAAACAGAATTAAAACAGTTGCATAGCAAACAGAACACATGCATATATGGAACCACAATAGGCATTATAACAACATGCAAGTTACATTGATAGCAGCAGCCACCAATGATAGTATTTGAACAGGGAACATTAAAATTCAAACGTTTCATATTTATATAACAATAGGACACATGTCCCAACTGTAGGTTTGGATATGAACATACTCATTTAATGTGTATGAAGTATTGGTGCAGATAGGGTGGGGGAGAGAGAGAGAGGTCAATTAACAACTGTCTAGGCTTCAATTTTCAACAGCTGTACAGATCATTACTCTACTCATTACTCTCCATGGTTGATCTGTATATCTACCTATGGCCTGGGGATGGACAGTGGGATTGTTGTACACAGTGTATTGGTTAAGCATTCTTACAACTAATAGACACATTTCCTTACCTGGCAGACCTGTTGTAGAACTATGTTTTAACACTACCTGACTGTTTCTACACATAATCACATCTTCACAGCTACATATGTGACACTGGCAGGAGTGCCCGGCACTCAAGCTTGGGGTGTGTGGTACTGACATACTCCACCAGAGTTTATATCCGTCTCCCTGGTTATTATCAGCAGTGACCATTAGCTGTGACAGTGTGATACTTGATGGACATGTATTGGAGTAAAGTGCTTGGTATATGTACTTATCTTGCTGTCATTTGTAGCCTTGAGGTTGGACAGTGGATATGTTGAACACAGAGTGTGTTGGCAAAGCCTTCTTACAGCTATTACAAACATGTCCTTACCTCACAGACCTGTGGAGCTAATTTATGTTAATACTACCTGAATGTTTATACAAATATTCACATATTTTTGTTTGACAATATGCATTCAGCGTACTGCCACTGCCAGGATTCAAACCATGCCTGTTTGTGCAAAAAGGTACACTACATCTGTATTTCATAACAATGAGCTAATGAGGAACTGCTAACTCATGCTTGATTTTTTTCTTCCTAGTGCTCTCTGCTTTGCACAATCTGACCTTGTAGTTAGACAAATACCCTAGGTAATGACAACTGTACTGCAATTTTCAGACAACAGATATGTGTTAAGTTTTCAGTTGTAGTTGCATAAAACAGTTATCTTCTACTAAAAACACATAACTATGCAGAACTTATACACATTTATATTCCTACCACAACATGACGAAGTAAACACAACAGTCTGGGATTTTTATTTTTATTCAATGTTACAAAGACCTTTATTCACCTGATAATAATATTTTATTCATTGCACACAGTACACAATTTACCTACTAGTTGTTGACAATCTACTACTTTCTTTTTATTTACCTGAATAATGCAAGCTAGATATATACTCAGCAGCCTGCTGGCATGTGCACCAATAGTTGCAGCCCTCTCATCTGCAGCTGTACAGGAGATAAATAAACATTTATGCATATGTACTGATTACATATTCAGGCTGGACTTTGCAGAACACTAATTGATACTGATACTTACACACTTCAGGGACATTCTGTGCCTGTGCATCTTGGATCCACTGGTCCAAGAGATCCATCTTCCTACTCTTCAGGTCAGCGTAATGGTGCTGGACCTGCTCACCAGTTCTAGGGATACCAATACCACTGGTGAGGGCATGTGTGAGATGGTCTCAGGCCTCCGCTTTGTATTGGGAGCCCTGGTACTGGTTCTGGAAAAGTCTCCTTTCATGGTCTTTTACAAGGGGTCCAGCCATGACCCTTGACTCCTGAATGCCCCAACACTGTGCCCAAAAGTGCACACCTTCACCAACACCAGCCATAGTGTCTGAAGTGATCAGCTACAACTGGTTATGGTTGTATTCCTGCCTACAAGATTTAAATAGGGCTGATTTCCCACCCATTGCAGTGATTGTCTGGTTTTGAATATGCTGACATAAGCTAAGTGATGGGCAAACCTGCTTAGTTAAGATAAGCATTGCTTAAAGGGGTAGATGCTAAGCACTGCTTACCAGTGTGCAAATCCACTTAGCTACGCTAATTATTGGTAAGCATTTAGATTTAAGCAATGCTTACACGGGCTGAGCATAGCTGAGCAGACTTTAGTGTTGCTCATCTTTCATTCTATGAACTATCAGGATTGTGGGGTTGATTCCTTATTAATGACATCTTATGATATTTATGTTTACCTTCCATAACATCCCCTATGTGCTTTCATTACATTATATTCTTTGGTGGCTATACTGTATGGGACACTTGTGTTTATATAGGGGTTTCACATCTGTACTACACTGACACCTCACATTTGGACCTGCTACACTATACTGGTTAACAAATATATATTATTCACTACCTATTTGTAGAAATAGATATTTTAGTGCTGTTTTCACATATAAAAATGGATGGACTGCATTGGGGCTTGAACCATGAATGACTGCATGCTAAGTGAAAGCTCTAAGCACTACACTAACTCACTTTGGTGGTTTTGGCTGTATATTTCTATTTAGCTCCTTTGGATGTTTCAGCTATGCTAAATACAGCTGTGCAATGTGCACACCCGCTCAGCTATGCTTTAGTGGGGACATGAAAAAAAAAAGTATTTGTTTTATTTTTCTTAGTTTAGGGATATGCACTTAGCTAACAGTCATACCTCTCCACCTCTTAAAGCATAAGATCTGAACAAAACTTAACATGATGGGGGGACAAAGGGGGACAGATTTTAAATATTGCTCTTACAAACTTTGTAAGTTGATAGAATAATAGGTTTTGCATTAGCATGATGTATTTGAAGGATGTAGAGTCTTACACTCAAATGTTTGTCATTATTTAATGACTTCAAGCCTCAGCTCTTTACCAGGACAGTAGGGGTAACACACCTAACATATAAGGCACAAATCTGGACATTCTACGAATATCTGTTCAGCTTAGAAGTATGCTAACAGTGTCCGCAGACACTGTTTTTGTTTTCAAAGTGTTGTACGTCACTTCCTGAGTGCAGAGGGCATGTTTACTGTGCAACCACTGCTCAGACACACCCCCTGCACTCATTCACGGATCATGCCCGTGCAAATTATACAGCAGCACGCTTTCATGAATATGCAAGGTGCGCTGCTGTGCTGAATGGGCATGATTTGCTCCATGCAAGAATAGCCTTATTCTTGCATGGAGCTTTCATGAATCCCAGGGTAAGTATTTCAATTTATTAAAACATCTGTGTTTACATCAACAATGGGTTTTTAATCATGTGACAGATTATCAACCTTCATTTTCTTACTGTGCAGGTTTGTATTTACTGAGTAAGGTATGTCTGTCTGAGAAATGTAAATAAAACAACACATAATTTTGAAAAATATTTTGAAAAACTAAAATGCTAAATACAGTACTGTTAAAACATGACACCAGCATCAGAATTAAAGCACATTACTACAACTATAAGGCACTTTTTTCATAGATTTCATCAAAGTATCTTTAAAAGATGGTATTTAAGGAACCTTCACTATGAGGTCTTTGCAAATGCATACCTTAAAATGGAATGCACAAAGGCTTTCTAGGGAAGGGAAATGATTTCACAAAGTCATCTACATGAAATCTCTAACTAGTCCTGACTGTTTTTACTGAGGGTCTCCTTTCCAACAAAGGAACAACCAGCAGCTTTTTCATCAAATGATCTGAGTGATCTCATCAGAAATATGGCAACAGTAGATCTTTTAAATAAACAGGACTCTATCTGTGTAGGACACAGATGTTTAAAAGCAGCAATTTTAAAACTGACCTATCTGTAACTGGTAGCTAGTACAAATCCACAATAGAAGCATAATATGTCTGGTGCTAGAAATATCAAACAAAAGCCTGACATCTGAGTTCTGCAGCCATGGCAGCTGGACCATGTCACCACATTGAAGACCAAAATAAAGTGCTAGCTTGTTGGCACAGGAGTAGGAAGTTCCCCTGTGACACTATTGACTGAGAGTCAGCCAGCAACCTGGAAGGTGGAGGGCTGTTGGGGCAGGAGGTTTAAGAAGCTGATGGTTAGCATGCCTGTCTTGGCTGGGAATAGTTTGCATAGCATAACACTGTGCTCTAGATCAGACTGGAGAGCAGAAATACTGTCTCACAAGCATGTGTGTACACAGAGGAGAGGACAGATATCATTGCTTCAAGGACCGGAGTGCTTATAGGCCTATATTACATTATTGCATATTTCTCTGTTAGACGAAAGTCTAGGGCATAAAAAATCTTTGTATTTAGGAGGAAATGACATAGTGTCAGGGTGCCTTGATTTTTTCTTCCTCCCCCAAAATTGATTTAAAGTTTCATGCTTTACGAGCTGTGTCCTCAAGTTCACAGAACAAGTCTAGGCAGTAAGCCAGTCATTTGGGGATGGTGTCAGGAATCTCTTGGAGATAGTCATCCTGGCCAAAGGGGCCAAAAAAGAAAACCCAAACAAATTATATTATAGTGGTTGAAACAGAACCATACAAGTGACTGAATCATAGTAATTAAGTCCAGTGGTGGTATAACATGCTTGAGACATTCTATATTCTTAGAATGATAATTAGGTTTCCTAACAAAAGCAGAACCTGATCCTTAAGTATCAGCATGTTTTCAGAGATCATTTCCATGTCTCAATGAGGAGCTAATTCATTCAATTCTCACCCCCTACAAAATAAGGGTAAAAAGGAAATGAATTTGATAAAAAATGAATGGTGGCACACATGCCAGTCTTTACTGAATCGGTGTACAAGTTACTTATACCCATCCAGTGAGGTATAGCATCCATTCAGTCCTTCAAGGCAGTGGATTTGGACACATGCTCACAAGAGGAGGGGTATAGCTTAGTATCATCAGCATACCATTGCTAGATGATATCTCTACATTGAATGAGCTGTCTCAGTTGTAGCTTGTGCACAGTCAAGAGACCACCAATTTTTAAAAAACAGGCACAGTACTATCAAGACCTTTACTTTGACCATCTTACAGACTTACGACATGTTGTGGTAGTGTCTGTTGGAAAGGAGACCCTCAGTAAAAACAGTCAGGAACTTGTATTTATTTTCCAATTAACATGTTATTTTCCTATTTTGTGAGATTTGAACCCATTGCATACCATTGTTCATGCCCTGTTCCAATTACTGCTAAAAAAGTTTACTTGGCTGGTCTGCATTCTAAAGCAGCCAAATGTTAGACATAGTACAAATGAAGAATAACATGATTATCCCTCATTACATGTCTTCCTGCATTTTGATACTGGCCAAAATGCTGCTTTAGAGCAAGCTGATTGGGCTACTATACAAAGCAGCAAGGAGTTATTTCCTATTAGGCTGCGCTAGCATCAACTATCTGAAGCAGCCTGAAAGAATATGCAAGATGTGGATGCAGAGTATGAATGCAGGAACATTTGTTCTTTTTTAATTATGTTTTTAGTAACACTATGCCTGGCAGTACTATCCAGTCTGTGGGCTATTTTTAGTGTTTGTGTGTAATTTCTGGATACAGGGGCCATTTTTGGATCAAAATTAGCCTAACTGACCCTGCTATTCTTTTCAAAATTTCACAGATACTATTCTGACTTTGCAGGACTAAAGCATATTTGAGGCAATTTGTAATACTTTACTCTGTCTATTGTTAGAATGCAAGAATTTTGAAATACATTACTGTAGCCAATGTTGTATTATAATCAAACATCTGTGATGTACTCAGTCAGCAAATCAGCTACAGAGTCTGGATATGGGGTTATCTGTGGGTGAAAGTGACTATGCTGCTGTCATTTGCTCAAGTTAAACACTCACAACTCTGGCTTTGCAGGACTTATGTGCATATGTGTGAAGAAAGTTACTTTATTGTGGTTACTGTTTTCATGAAGCAAAGTTGATATTTATTGCTGTGGCCACTATTCTTTTTATCACAATCAGACACATGAGCTATACACAGTCAACAAAGTGATTATCATTACCTGGTATGGGACCTATCTGAAGATAATAGTGTCTGACCCTGATATTATCTGCTCAAGTAAACAATCATCAACCTGGCTTTGCAGTTCTAATGTATATTTATGTGAAGACAGTTGGAAATAATTTACTGTGGCTTTATATGAAACAAAGTTGAAATACATTACTGTGGCCATTATTTATATCACAGTCAGCATCTGTGGTATTCACAGTCATGAAAGTGGCTATAATTAATGAGTACAAGGGCTGCCTGCAGATTACAGTTTCTAATACTGCTGTCATTCAAGTTACACAGTCAGCACTTTCATCTTTCAGGACTAACATACATTAGTTTGAAGCGGGGTGGAATACTTTGCTATGTCTACTGTATAAGTGAAGCAAAGGTAAAATATATTACTGTGGTCATTATTTTTATCACAATCAGGCATGTGAGGTTTATGCAGTCCACAAAGTAGCCATAATTGCTGGATCAAGGGTCTGTTTATGGATGAAAGTGATTTGCCTTGCTGTTATCAACTTAAGTAAACAGTTGTTATTTTGGTTTGACAGGACTAATTTGTATTTGTATAAAATATTTTGGATTATTTTATTATGGCTGTTTGTGTGGAACAATTTTGAAATACGTTACTATGGTAATGTGTTGCATCTGTTATGTATGCAGTTAACAGACCAGCTAAACTGTTGGGTATGGGGCCTCTCTGTGGATGAAAGCAATTATCCCTACAGCCATTCACTCAAATTAAAGCGTCATTAATATGGCTTTGCAGTACTACTGTGCATTTGTGTGAAGTTGTTTGGAATGCCTTACTGTACCTACTGTTTGTGTGAAAGATCACTGAAATACATTACTGTTGCATTATCAAAATTAGACATCTGAGGTGTGTACTATCAACAAAATGGCTGTAATTGCTGGGTATGGGGGCTGACTGAAGATTATAGTGACTGATCTTACTGTCATTTGCTCAAATGAGATAGTCATCATTCTGGCATTGCACAACTAATGTGTCCTTGTGAGAAGTAAGTTAGAATATTTTGCTGTGGCTACTGTTTGTGTGGAACAAAGGTGAAAACATTATTTTGTCTATAATTCCTTTATCTCCATCAGGCATCTGAGTTGTGCCTAGTCAACAGTGTGGCTATAATTGTTGAACACAGCATCTGTCCTTGGATTACAGAGACTAACCCTGTTGTCATTTACTCAAGTTTAACAGCCATTTTTCTGGCTTTGCAAGGCTAATGGACTAATGCATATTTTTTGTGATGCAAGCTGGTATACTTTATTGTGGCTAATGTTGTTGTGAAACAAAGTTGAAGTATATTACCAAGATGGGTTGGCATAATGGTTTTGGTGTTGACCTCACAGACACAAGGTACAGGATTCAGTTTATACCTTTGTGGAAAATTGGCTAAGCTTAATATGGCCCACATCATCAGCTAGCCTAGAGCTGTCTATGAACTACATCTGTTATTGTTTATCAAAGCCAGACATCTCATGTATGAATTTACATGCCAGCAAAGTGGATACAATTGCTGGGTACAAGGGCTGCATGTAGAAGAAACTGACTGACTTTGAGACAGGGATAAAGTTCAGTATAATTAGTTGGTTTTGCAAAACTAAAGTGACTGTGTGTGAAGCAAATTAAAATACTTTATTATGGCCATTTTGTAAATGCAGTCAGACATCCATGTAGTACACAGACAATAAAATGCCTGTAATTGATGGCTTCAGGGTCTTTCTGTGGATAAAACTGACTGTAGTTTGGGGAAGGTGTTGCAGTGCATATAAAACTAACATACTGGCCATAATGTATTTTACTTTCTGTCCCAGTTAATTGCCAAGCTTGGGCACAATAAATTAGTACCATTGGCAGGCTGCACTGGATGTGTATAATAGCAGTTAATCATTGACACAGTAGAATACCCTGAGGTAGTTGGTGCTATAGACTGTAACATCAAAGCACCACCCAGTGAGGAGTGTAGGGTCTACATAAATGGCAAGGGCTTTCCCTCCATCAACTGCCAGGTCATGTGCGATGCCCAGGGCATTATCATGAATGTGTGTGCTGGCAGCCCTGGAAGCTATCACAACTCCCACATCTGGCATTGATCACAGTTGTATCAGGTGTTTGCCAGGCGGGACATCCCATATGGCCATCTAGTGGGGGATGCTGGCTATGCACTGGAGCCGTGGCTGATGACACCCATCAGAAATGCACACACATCTGAACAAGAACACCATAATGAGGCACACGCACAAACCAGGATCATTGTAGAGCATGTGACTGGAATGCTCAAGTCATGGTTCCGCTGCCTTGACATATCCGGTGGAGCCTTGAAGTACTCTCCAGCTACATGTACACAAATCTTCATATTATGTGCCGTGCTACACAATATGATCCTGTGGAAACCGCTGCAGCAGGAACAGCACGGGGCAGGGCCACACAGCCCCCCACCATTGCCAAGGCCAGCACAGGCACAGAGGGACTCAGAGGAGGAACATCCTGAGCTTGGTCCTGTAGGCAGAAGGGGGCATGCCCAGTATACCAATGCCTTGGCAAAGAGGCAATGCATAGCACACACACTCTCACTGTAGGGACCCAGGGACTGATACCTCTTTCCGACTCGCAAATACAGTAAAAGGGATGCCAAACATGACACTACCTGTGCTTTACCATATATAGGGAAAATACTATGTGCATCTGACATAGTCAGCCATTCAGCACCATCCTCAGTAGTGGCCCAGCAACAAGGTAAGTCACCCTTCCTATCAATTACTGAATGGAGTAGTATTTTCTCATAGTTGTATGTATGATATGGATGCAAGCATGCAAGGGAATTGGGTGGCTGAATGGGATAGCAGGAGACAGCTGACAGCTATATGGGACAGCAGGAAATTCATAACAAATACTGGTGTCAACATACTAGGCAGTACTACACAAGGTGACAACTCCCACCACAGTACATGTGATGGCCTAAATAACTGTGGGTGTCAATAAGTCACACACATGGATGTCAATGAAGGTCACATACCCACCACCAGCCTCACCCAGCAGGACAGGTGTAGAAGAAAAAAAAAGATGTAAAGAAAGGTTGGGCTAAGGCCCCCAAATGACGGCAATGGTGAACAGCCCCCACCAGACCTACACAGACATACTACAACAGGTCTGGCAGTTGCATTTTAGTTCTGAAGGGTAAGAAGTCTGAAACTCAAATTGATGCCATTAAGATCTAATGTGTACTCTACTGATATGGCTACTTTCTGCATGATAGGTCACAATACAATATGAAATGGAAGACAACAGAGCAACCAAAATACCAGCACAGTCATTGCAAATGTTTAAAGTCTTCAGGTGTGCACCCCCCCTCTACAATCCCATGTAGAAATGCAGTAACATATAAGTTTGAGGAGTAATATTACTAGAGTACAGATTGCCAGAGCTGCCCCCATCTACATTGTTGCATGTGTACAATATGCAAAGGTCAGTATGTTATGTTTGTTGTGTGTTTACTATTGCCTGGAAATGGTCAGCATGTGGGCCTGGATGGTTGTGTCTCAGTGGCCTAGGTACAGTACAGTGGTCGACAGGGCCATGTTCCAACAACTGCAGTGCCAAACACACTGCTTCTCAGCTACACCCATGTCAGCAGTTGCACATACTCACTGTCCAGATGTCAATATCTGTCACTGTTGGAAAGCTGGAAATGCCATGAACAAAGGCCCATACATAGAAACAGTACACAGGTGGAAGTAACCTACACAGAGTGCATATAAAATAACTTTCAACTGCACACAAGTTTGGAATTATGCATAGAGGTTAGCATCACATCAGTTGTCCCTCTAGTATGGAATACTGGTAGTCTGGCCAATCACTAGCAGACCACAAAAGGCACAGTTCATAGGTTCATAGGTTCATAGGTTCATACTAGGCTATCTGCCCTAGGGCATTTATAAGCCTAGCCAGAGTGTGTATGGCTTTCGCCACCCATATTAAATTAATTTTGCTATGCCCTTTTTCAAGGTTAGTATACTGTGCCTCTGTCTAACAGTGACACAGAAGTGATACCCGGGGTAAACCTACGATCTCCCATCCACTCATCAAGATTCCTCTTGAAAAGAGTCAATGAGGGACTCTGCCTAACCTGGACTGGGATTTTATTCCAGAGTGAAGGGAGCCTCTGGGTTATGAATCTGTCCCTCCAGCATGTCCTATTTATTTGAGTGCTGAGGTTCAAGTCCCTCGAGCGCGTAGCTCGATGGGATTTGGATTTTCTGAGGTGCAGCATGTCCATTAATTCCGGGTTGGACATGACTTTATATGTCAGGCACAGATCGCCTCTGAGCAGGCGGTATGCCACTGAGTAGAGCTGGAGTTTCTTTAACCAGGCAGCATGCGGCATCTGTTTGAGCCCCTTGATCCTCTTGGTGAGGTACTTTTGGGGTCTTTCCAGTTGCTGCAGGTGTCTGGTAAGGTACATCCCAAAAGGGGCATTGTACTCAATTATGAGTCTGATGAGGGATGAGTAAAGAGGCACGATGACCTCCCCTGATCTAGATGTGAATCCCTTCATGATTAGGTGGGCTATATAAAATGTTTTTCTAACCACTTTGGCCACGTGGTTGTCAAATGAGAGATTGCTATCAACTTGGGTCCCCAGGTCCCTAATTACTTCTTCTGTACTTAATGGATTACCACCTATGTGGTAATTTGTGGGCACTTTGTTTTTGCCAAAGGGGATGACTATACACTTTTTGGCGTTTAGCTTGAGGCCATGGCTCTGGCACCAGTTGTCTGTTTCTATGAGGCCCTTTTGAAGGATGCTTGTGTAGGCTGGAGAGTCTATTATGGTGCCCAGTTTGCAGTCATCTGCGAACTTGGTAAGCCACAGTCCTTCCATCTTGGCCTGTACCTCAGAGAAATATATACCGAACAAGAGAGGTCCCAGGACTGAGCCTTGTGGGATGCCACTTGTAACTGGTTTGGAGTCTGACATGGCTCCAGCTATTCTAACCATGTGGGTTCTGTCCTTGAGCCAGTCTGCAACCCATCTAGTGACATAGGGGTTTATATTTAAGCTGGTGAGCTTATCTATAATGCCCGAGTGGGGTATTGTATCAAAAGCTTTTGCGAGGTCCAGGTAGGCTGTGTGGACCACCTTCCCCTTGTCAATGGCCTTGGTGACTGTTTCAAAGAAATCGACCAGGTTCAAGAGACAGGATCTGCCCTTAACAAAGCCGAACTGGGTAGGATCCAGTGTCTGTAGGTCCCCAATATCTTTATTTATAAGGTCCATGATGATCCTTTCCATAGCTTTGCAGACCAAGCTAGTGAGACTTATGGTGCGATAGTTTCCAGGATCCGTTGAGGCACCACCTTTGTGGAGAGGGACCACTGTTGCTGTACGCCACTCTTTGGGTACATATCCTGTAGTAAGGCTGAGATTGAACAGTAGTTTTAGGTTTGGGTTTAGCTCTTCTTGGAGTTCATGTAGGATGCAGCCCGGGACACTGTCTGGTCCTATTGATGCTGTGTTTCTTGCTTTGGAGAGGGCAGCTCTTACCTGAGCATCTGAGATGTCAGGGGGGCAGCACTCTGCTGGGATAGATATTAGCCCTTTTGGTGGGGAGGAGGGGAGAAGTTTGCGCTGAACCTGTCAGCTAGGATGTTGGCAATGTCTGTGGGTTCGATGTATTTTTTGTCATTTTGGACTAATTCTGAGCATATCTGGGAATTCCCACCCAGGTTCCTAACATAACTAAAGAAAGCCTTGTGATTATCCTTAGTGTCCTGTGCAATTTTTCACTCGAAGCTGGCCTTAGACGATTTTATGAGTGCCCGTAGTTTTTTGCTAATACTGATCAGAGATGCCTTCCCTTTTTGGGATTTTGCTCGATCATGTAGTAGCGTCCTCCTTCTATTGTATAGTTTGTTTATGGCTGGGGTCCACCAGACAGGACATCTGCCTTTGGAGGATTGGGTCTTGGTTTTATTTGGGATTGCATGATCCATGCATTCCTGAAGGTGTTCATAGAATCGTTTATAAAGGATTTTGCGGTCTGGGCAGATATCCAGAGGCCCGGGGGCTTTGAAGGATTCCACCTTGGTTTTGAGGAGTGTGAAATTTGCTTTAGAGAAGTTTTTCACTGTGGTTTTCTGGGCATGGAGTGGGGTCGGGATGTGAATATCCAGTGAGATTAGTTTATGGTCTGATCTTACCAGTGAGGGATACACTTCTGGTCTGGAGCATAGAGTCCCCATGTTGGTGATGATCAGGTCCAGTATGTTTTCCCCTCTTGTGGGAGTGGTAACAAGTTGTTCCATAGCATTTGAGTTTATAAATTCTAGGAACCTTTGGGCTAGGGTGTTGGAGCTAGAGTAATGCTCCCAGTCTATGGTTGGGTAGTTGAAGTTCTCAGGAAGGCCGAGTGGGGTTCCTGGGTTTGGGAGGGTGGTCTCTAGCAGGCTATAAACTGGAAGGCAGTTTTACCCACTGTTAGTTGCACATGGATAGTCTCTGATGCTTCGTGCTGTGCCACCAACCTGGAGGTGTGGGTATCTTTGACGAATATTGATACTCCCCCTCCTTTTGTGGTTCGGTCCAAGTTTTGGGGCCGAAAAGCATGGTATGAGGTATAACCTGGTAGTGCTGGGGTGTTCTCGAGAGCCTTGAACCAGGTTTCTGTTACTGCACAGATATCGATGTTCTCCATGCTAAGGAGAGTTTTGAGTGCATGCATCTTGAGGTTTAGATTTCTGGTGTTGAGTAGCATTACTCTTAGTTTCTTATCCCTTGTGATACCTATGGAGGTGGGTTTGTCTTTTGAGCCTTGCCTAAAAAAGCACTATGGGGTTAGCAAGAGCCTTTGCCAATATCCAAAAGCCCAGGGGTGACAGGTGCAAGCCGTCCCTAGCAAAGCATCATGGCTTGTTGAGCATGTCATCCCAGGCTGACAGGCACTGGATCCCCTTTGAATGACATCCAGTTATAAAGTGATGACAGGCTGTCCATGTCCACACACAAGCCAGCATAAGGGGAATGTCCCAGATATATTTGTGAGTCAAGTGCAAGTAGCTTCCATATCACACATGCATCCAGCTCACACCACCATCAGCCACAGGTTTATCACAGGTCATATCCTTGCTGTAGGAAATGAGTACAGCATGACCCCATCTCTTTATGGGAATACATACATGATACTGCATGCTGAATAGGTGTCCAGTGCAGGTGTGTCCCTAGCTATAAGCAACAACCCAACCGCATCCAGACTCATGGATCAGTATGAACAGGAAGGACTGACAGGAACACCGTAACCACTCACCACTGTCACCCCAGGGTAATCCACTGGCTTGCAGCCTGGGAACATATGACTGACAGAATGCACTGGCCTGTTACAGATGGCATGAAGCACTCTCAAATGGCCTATAGTCCTCTGGCAAAGGCTCATGCCTCACGCATATTGTCAATGTAGATAATGTCAGGGGGTCTTAACTAACAACCTAACTCAGTAAACAGAAGCAAATGCAAGGCCATGTTGACAAATGCCAGTAGCATTCTTCCCCATGTCCTACTACAAGGATTGTGGACCAGGCCATAAATACTACTGGGATCAAGGCCCAACTATAGGGATATGTCTGAGATACTGCTTTCATAATGTTAGGAAGAGGAGAGAATAACAGGGGGGTATAGAAGCATGGATGTCATGGAGTGTGTGAAGTCTGAAACCCTAATGTCTGCCCATATTACCCCTGACTGCAAACCCATGAATGAATAGCCACAAAACTGCTTGTAAACCACAATGTGAAGGTAAACTGACCAGATATTGCCTCTGGATAACCTGGGTGTATCTGTACAGCTGAGAGGTATGGCCCCAGCAGGATATGGCCATTCCATTAAGTTGAGAAAAGCACAAGAAGGGGATTCCCAGCCAGCATACTAACAAGGTGCTGGGCCATTTACACAGAACCAGCAGTCTGTTGTCTGTAGCTACCCCTCCACAATGGCAGGAGTGCATCAGAATTTGTAGTCTATATGCCTCAGAATATTGGTCTCAGCTTCATTCATCTTGTGTTTCCCTGGTAAATAACTGTGAGCAAAGAATGATAACTGTCAGTAGTTGATGACATGATACATCACAGTGTAAAACAGTACATATGTTAGAAAATCTATGCTACAAACAACCATGTAACACAACAGCATAGACAGCAATAGTTACAGTATCCCCTGTATGTTACGCCCATTATGTCTCCATATTGGCAACCTATCTACAGATATCCTGCAGAAACAGGTTGCAAGGAGTAGTTGTAGCACACAAAACGCTGAACTGGAGTCCAACCCTCAGTGAAATGGGTGCACACACTCAATATAGAAGGCCATACTGGGCATGCCCCTACAATTACAGAATTGAAGCCCATGTTATTCACAGATGTATGTGCACACACACCAAATTGACACCATTGATACTTCACACACACACACACACACACACACACACACACACACACACACACACACACACACACACACACACACAATAATATAATATGTCAAACATACACACACAGAAACATGGGTAAGAGAGAGACAGTGACAAAGAGAATCCCATTATGAGGCCTTTCCCACCCAGTACATATCCCATTGGCCTACATCACATGATGTGCTGATGTCATTCACGGTAGAAATTCCTTTGGTTAGCCCTCAAGCCTATAGTCTCAGTGGTGCTCATGATAACTGTGTAACACTACAGTAGAAATAAGAATCCAAGTAGCAGTTGTAATCTCAGTCCTGTCAAATGTAAAGTTGTGTGTGACTGTGTGTGTGTTTCTAGATGAATATTGTTGATGCCATTCACACTCATTACACTTCCCATTGCCCTACTCTAGCTCTCCTGCTGATGTCAGTCACCTTAAAATAACCCTTTGGGCAACTTGCACCCCTATAAGCTCCATAGCACTTGCAATAACTGCGTAATACTATAGTGTAACAAACTAGTTAGGTAGGAGTTTTAATCCCGGTCCTGGCATCTGTAAAAATGTGTGTGTTTGTGTGAGAGAGTGTGTGTGTCTTTGTAGAGACCTGATTTTGTGGCCATTCACACTCACTACACTTCCCTTACCCCTCCTTTAGCACTGCTGCTGTCACTCACCTTCAAATATACCTTTGGACAGCTCTCCAACATATAAGCTCTGTGGTACGTGCGATAAATGCATAACACTGTAGTAGCAATACATAGCTCGGTAGGAGTTTGAAACTCAGTACTGGCAAGTGTGTGTGTGTGTGTGTGTGTGTGTGTGTGTGTGTGTGTGTATGTGTGCAGGATCCATTGGGGGTGGGTTTTGCTAAATTAATATATTGCGGACCTAGTATATGTCTCAATGTCCATATTACAAGGCCAACAGTTGTCAAACACCGTAGACATTGGTGTAGACAATCCATAGCCCTAAATGTGTAGTGCCATGTGCAATAACTATGTGACAGTATGGATTAGTTAACAGTATAGGCCACCCTTCTAATACTCAGAGACCACTTTCCACCCAGGAATCATACACAAACACACCTGGGTAGGCAGCAACCATTATATCAGTAGCTCTCCTGCAAATTGCCTCACATATAGTACCCACGGCGTGATTGCAGTGGACTCCATGTCAAACCGATGACACAGTGTATGGGCTCACGTCCTCTCATGTTTGAGATCTACCCTTCTGAGGTGCAGGAGAACACAAAGGCACCCTGGCTGATAATGATTGCATACAACAGTAAGGTGGGTGGTAGCATTCCCAATTCATGTGATGTTGACATCACTCCCAAAAGCCATTTGACACCTATGACTGTTGTCAGAACCCTGGACATTACCTCAGTGCCAAGAGATGTGTCGCCATGACCTTTGGGAACGCCATGGTTCACATGAAGTAATACATTGGTGGAAGTCCACTGAACAATGATGCTATTATAACAGAATGGGGAACACAGGTTGACAGTCAGCTGCCTGTTGACCACAACAGTGTCACTGACATCAGAAAGTACTTTGATATGTTACATCTCCTGACTGAGTGTGTGTTATCCAGCAAGTTAAAGGACATGGCACCCTGTTCCATCCCCTCAGTAGCCCAATCAATGTGTACAGTGGCCCTTTTGACATGTTCCCCACTGGACACCTGCAACAACTGCAGAGTCTGCAAATGTACCTCGGAAAGGGAATACCATGCCTTATACACATGCCCTGTATGGACAGACCCAATAACTCCAATGAATCCCCTTATCATACTGTCTATGTAGGTGCAATCACTACCTCAGTTACACAGCCATGTCTTACAAAACAAGGTCAGGAATTCTACTTCTGAAGATACCAATCTGTTCACACAACATGCCCCAGAGACCTCAAGTACACTTCCACACTTAAAAGAACATGCATGTGGGACATGTGCACAACCCAAACACTGCCCATTTTATGGAATATAAATCACATACTTGTGCAGCAGTGCACATCACTGGCCACCGACAATAGAAATCTGGATGAGTGGATGGGGAATACAATACCCACCCCTGGGGACCACTCCAATGACTATACTCCTGAGCTACACTTGAGACTATTTGCCTGTGGTCTGATTCCAGGGTATTCCCTTGGGCTAGCCTTGTAGAGCCTTCAGGCCCATTCACCTACTACACACCTATGAATCAATGAACCTATGGATCTCAGTACTGGCAGGTGTGTATGTGTGTGTGTGTGTGTGTGTGTGTGTGTGTGTGTGTGTGTGTGTGTGTGTGTGTGTGTGTGTGTGTGTGTGTGTGTGTGTGTGTGTGTGTGTGTGTGTGTGTGTGTGTGTGTGTGTGTGTGTGTGTATAGTAATCTCAGTATGTTTGGTTGATGAATATCCCCTGTGGCTGTGGTTATTAACAATCAGAGGTGTGTCCAAACCACAACACGTACCATTCTCCATTCTGCAGCAGATGTTGTAAATCAACATATACCTATGTACAACCCTCAGCCCTATAATCTGTGAGTTATATGCAATCACTGTGTTACAGACCGGGGATTTCCATGCACATACAGCTGTACCCTGCCTATGACATGGTGGATGTGTTACCATACTGCCATACCCTGTGGTCTTGATGCAGGGCCACATCCTAGTGACAGACAGATGCCTAGAACAGAAATAGGATACAGGATGTGAGAACACATTCACTCAGCACTTCACTTGTTGAGGGAGAGAGGGGTAAAGCTGGCACTGAATGTGTAACCAAGACTGTGGCCAATATCTGTTGTCTCAGGATAGGTATTAGCCTTGTGCAGTAACTCACAACACTTGTGTTTAATGCTGTAAAGGTTGTCGGTGTAACTATCAAAGGCTGTTGTAATTGTTGTCAGTGTCTGCTGCATGTCTGCCATCATAGATGCCTGCAGGGGATTCCATGAGGGATCCAAAGTTGTGTTTGAGGCTAATAAGGGAGTTCAACAGTCACGGGTTACCACCTTTCTCTGCAACAGTGTCCTCCTTCTGATGTGCACTTTAGTAATGGCAGGGGACCATCACATTGTCTCCCAGTGTTTGGTGGACAGTGTCTGGGTTCTGTTGGCTCTGGCTAGTACCATGCATTTATGTACCTGTTTGTACAGTGCATATGTGTATAACTCCACATTCATGCAGCTATTTCCCATTGCCATGGGTGCAGTGAAGTCATCCACCACTGTTTTCATGGCTGCAAAGTCAGCTTTGGAGAGGTTTTGCAAGCTGGTTACCTATGTGGAGGGGGGTGGTGGTGGTGGTGGACATGTTGAGTTCCATGTTGATTATAGCCTATGTGGATCTCACCATGCAGGGATTGACATCTGTGGATGAGCAACAGTCCCATATTTAAGTATTCAATACAGGTCAAGGTTGTTGCATCTGCTAATGGGGGGGGGCAGTATGAACTGGTCCAGGGCATTGAAAATGATGAATTCTAGAAGTGTTAGGCCACTGTACTTGCACTTGGCTACTTTCCCCAGGTGATGGAGGGGTAGTTGAAGCCTCATACTATGCCAGTGTTGTGTTTGACCATCATAGATGGCAGGGTGTTGAGGAATGTGCATTGACAGTCTAGGGACATAGATGTGGATCCATATCAGGCTATGGCCTGGATGGAACCATTATCCCAAGGCAGATTTACTGGACGTATCTTCAGTGCATTATGCTGGGATACTAGTCTGGAGGTGTTCCTAGTCATAATGAATATGGAGACAACACCATCTGTGGAGGTGTGGTGTGGTCCATGTTCGGGGGCTGACAGCTGTGGAATGTGTCATAGCCTGATACTGCAGATCTGCTGTCTGCTGCTGTGAACCACCTCTCCATTGCAGCAGACATGTGTCCTCCACTACAATGAGTACTTTGCGTGACTGCATCCTGACAGTTAGATGTCTATTGTTGAGCAGCATGACCTTCAGATTGCATACATGTCTAGCTGTTATGGTGGTAATTACATTAGGAACACTGCCTAATAAGGCATCATAGGGGTGGAAAGACACTTAGCTATTACCTGGAAACCCAGCGCTGGCATATTTAGGACATCTGTGGCAAGTCATTGGGTTCTGTCAATTATGTCATCCCAAGCAGAGAGTTACTGGATCCCCAGAGAATGACACAAAACACACAAGCCAATATTGCAGTCAATCTGTTGATAGTACTGCAGCATCATTCTGGGTGATGGTGGTACCCTGCTCAGGGCTACTATCACACCTGCTTGGACCATATAATCTGAGAGTTCAACCATGTCTCTTGTCATGTAGTCCAGGGAGGTGTCCCAAGTCATTCACACCCACATGGATATAGAGTGATACTTGTAGTTGTTGTGGAGTGCCATGACTGGCTGTGTCATGTATTGGGTGTTGGCATGTGATAGATATTTGGCTGTTACCTGCTCCATATTCAACTTAGTGAGTGAGATATGTGGGTGCCTCAGTACTGAGTTACCCATGATCACTGTATTGTGCAAGGTGGTTAGCCTTATGAGCTTAGGTTGAGGGGCACACTGTGTAGATTAAATATGTGTCCCTTGGCATGTGCCATGTCGCGGTGTCTGAGTGGGTATCTGTCTTGCTGCTCTGTGCTGTTTGGGTAAATGTCCATTGAGTGCCTCTGGGAAGGTGGGTGTGTGGCTTTTCACTGTATGTCATGGCTATCAAAGTGGGTGTCATGGTGAGGTACGTGTTCCACATGGTGCAGTGCAGTTGATCTTATCCTCTTGACCTGCTAGTCCAGTCTTTGCTGGAGAGTTCATATGTCCACATTGGGTGATATATGGGTAGCTCTTACAGGTTTGACTGTTTGAGGTTTAGAGGGGAGGGATGTCTGTGTACATGAGGCAGTTGCAACAGTGCCTCAGAATGGACAAGTGCACCAGGTTAATGGGTGAAAACACAGAAAACTGCCCTTCAAACATGCCAGGAAGGGTGGACATAGCTAGTAAGTACTGGGGCCACATCTGTGATGAACGAGTACTGCTGACAGCTTACAGGTGTGCCACACTTCTTGATACAATAACCTGGTGAAGTGCCAAGCCATAATGATAGCTGATGTGCAAGACAGAAAGAACTAGCATGATGTAAGGGTGGAACAGAAAGCAGACTGTCTGCACCTATAATACTTTACCACAGCTGTACATTTAACAGCTTTGGCCATGTGGAATTTCAGTAAGCTCTTTAGTATGTTCGGTAACTGTGTAACACTATAGTACACATAACTAGACAGGGAGTTCTAATCCCAATACTGGAAAGTGTGTGTGTGTGTGTGTGTGTGTGTGTGTGTGTATCATGTACTGTCTGGTTTATATCATTTTTGACTTGTGTACTACCCTTCACACGTCCCCTCACCCCAATCTAGTAATCCTGTTGATGTCATCCACCTTAGAAGTACCTTTGGACTAGGTGGAAATGTATCAGCTCTGTGGAGTGTCCGATAACTGCATAGCACTATAGTAGGAATACCTAGATAGGCAGGAGTTCTAATAAT
>NC_056737.1:62366304-62426304 GCF_019279795.1 Protopterus annectens
CACTACAGGAATATAGCTGGTTTGAATAGGTGGCAGCATGGTGTTCTAGATGATGGTCATGACCAGGTGGTGGCCTGTGCACCTATTGGGGTTCCCCACTTGCTAATTGCATGCAGAGCAGCTGTGTAGTTCTTCCAATAGCCAATGTCATGGCAACACAGTCATATAATTGAGTACTCCATGTGGGTGTTGGCTCTTTCTCTTACTTGTGAGGAAGACATCCTGGAGTTGTGTGAGCTACTATCTCTTATAACAAGACTTGTGGAAACAAGCCAACTAAATGGTGGAGAAGGTTCAATACTTAATGACAGAATGTGAGTATTGCTGTTATATGTTTGGAATACTGCTAGTTTAACAGGAATTGTCTGCACATGCTACTTCTGCATGGGTTTCAGTCTGACAAAGTTCTGTCTCTGCATAGCTCTCAACTGTAGGGCCATCCACATAATGGCCACAGGTTAGCCTGTAATGTGGGGTCTGTACCCCAGACAGGTGTTGTCCTTGGCAAATCAGTAGCATACTCTGGTGATTGCATTATGTAAATGGTAACATCCATTTGTTTTTCTGACTTTATATCCCTCAGAAAAGATATGTTACAACAAACCCTGTAACACCAGCAACTTCCTTAGTGTATAACAGCAATATTTCAAGTATGATCATGTATTTGGGCCTCTGTCCACCAATTATGTCAGGTTTTTGTCTAGATGTCATACAGTAGGAGGTTGATAGGTATACTGGTCTATCATTATTTAGTGCTGTCATTCCTGCTGAGGGAAAAGGCTGGTAAACATGTTGAAGTTTGTACATTCAAGAGGTTGCTGTATAGATAATGCTCATAGATGCCCTTGTAACATATTTTATGTGGGGGACAGTAACACATGTTTTAAAACTAGGCTGTTAGAACATGTGAGATATTACTGATAAGAAAGATGACATTTCTATAGCCATACATTTGCATAAATCTCACCATGGGGACAGTAGTGGGTTCCAATGTACTGTTTTTGAAAAAGTCTGTTCCTCAGTGTGATGATACATTCATAAAAGGGCAATTGTTAAGTACAGACTCAATGTATTAATATTAACTGTGATACATTATCCCATAGGGAGTTAAATGAAGAGTGTAATTGCATGCTGCGTATTTAATTAAGTAATTAAGTGTTAATTGCTTCTTGTGATTAAGCCATGCATTTCTGGTAATGTTTTACTCCTTGAAGGCTTTGGCCAAGGCATTAGAGTATAATAAACGTGTGAATTACTGGCTGGTTGTAATTCTCTTTGCTATGTTCAGACATTTTATTTGTTTTGCTAAGAGGTTGTTGCATGTCTGGCCATTGTGTATGGCCTATCATGATTTTGTAGCAGTGTACTGTTCACTTATTTATTTGGACTGTGGGGGGGGGGGGCAGATGTGAGTGTCATGGCAGCTTTTGTATCCAACTGTGCATGCTACCCCATTTATGGGTGGTCTATCAGCAGCATAGGTTCGTATGGGAATTTTGGGGCATGTATGTGTATATATATATATATATATATATATATATATAGATATATATATATATATATATATATATATATATATATAAATAAATATATATATATATATATATATATATATATATATGTGTGTGTGTGTGTGTGTGTGTGTGTGTGTGTGTGTGTGTGTGAAAAATATATATATATATATGTGTATATGTATATGTATATATATATATATATATATATCTATATATTTGTGTATATATATATATATATATATATATATATATATATATATATATATATATATATATACATATACACCTCAGTATTTATTGGTAATATATCTATATATTGATGTATACATATATGGATCTTCCTACATATCTCTCTCTATGTATGTTTCTATTCAGATGTATATATTTATAGATACCAATCCTTCCTAATCACACAATGTCTCTTCCCTATTGTATACTGGCTATAAAGAATGGTGTGTTTGAGAAAACATCCTAAAGCAATACATCTGAGGTGGTTTACTGGCAAATTCATTTGGCTATGGTGTGCAGGGTCCTGGGTTCAAGGGCTGTTTATTTTGTTGCTAGGCAGAACACGGACTGTTAGATAAAGAGTGATTAAGGCAGTTTTGAACAGCATTAAGTGTGTTTGCATGGGTTTGCATGACGGTAAGCAGTGCTAACATATGGTTAAACGAATAGGCACTTACACCATGTAGGCTTTGCTTATCAGTGCACAAATCTGCTTAGCATTTACATTTAAGCAATGCTTAAACCTTCTAAGCATAGCTCAGCCCTGCTAACCAGTGATCACATTCTAGTCTGATCAAATAGCAGGGTAATGACATCTTTAATAAGTGTATTTAACTTCCTGTACATAACATGCTTCTATGTGCTGCATTACAGTAGCAAGGGGTGTGACTATACTGTATGGGGCACCTGGGTATATATGGGTAGTACCACAATCTTTTCTCTTTGTATTTGTTTCATACATGGGTAGTATCCCAGTTATATGCAGTCACACTTGCATGTTACACCAGCTACAGTGCACTGGTTGACAAAAACAATTTTTCACATATTGTATCATTATGTTAGTACCTTTAACATTGCTTTTCCAAGTAAAAGTAGATTGCAGATTATAGTACTAAAACCATACACCCCTGCATGCAAATCTGGGACTCTGATTACTGACTATCTTCTCCTGGTGTTTGAGTTGTATGTTTCTTATGTATCTCATACTGGATATTGATCTGATATGTTGCTATTAATTGTAGACTACTATGTTTTTTGGCCATGTCATTGAGGACTGCTGTCATGTAGTAATGGCATACCTTTCAGTTTCAGATGTCGATATTTCAAAACATTCATCCTAATGCATAACCTGTTGGACATCTACTTTCTGTCTGTCCTCTGTACAGATGTGCATATATCAGGTATTGCTAAGGCCATACCACTATGTAGTTGCTCACATTGTATTGCGCTATGGGCCTGGACACTGCTGCTAGTTCTGACATATAGGTTCATAGGTGTGTACTAGGCTAATGGCCCTAAAGCCTTTACAAGCTTAGCCCATAGGATTACCCTGGCATTGTACCACCTGACCTTATTTCCCAGTGTCTCTGTTGAGTAAAGCCACTGGAGTTATCCCCGGGGTGAAGTTTCTATTTCCCATCCACTCATCAAGATTTCTCTTGAAGATGGCCAGTGTGGTGCATGGGGCATTCCTTAATGTGGGCCTTGCCCCTTTTCCTTGTCTGTGTGAGGGACATTACAGAGGTGGTGTCCTACAGATTCACATACAGTAGGTGGCAATACATCACAGGACAGGACATGTGGAGACAGCCAAACAACATGAGGGACATATCCCCAGATTTGTGAACAGATTCTATGTCATCAGTGCTGTTATACACATAGTGGACAGATAGATTGACAGGATTTGTGTGGACATGCATTTAGTGAATGCCTTCATGACTGACAGTGATATGTCTCTGACATACCTCTCCATTGGCACACTGTCCACAGACTGGCCACATGTCTGCCTGTTATATTTTGTCTGTTCCCCAGACAGTTGGTGTCCTTGGTAAATCAGTCGTGGAGTCTGGGGAATGCAGTCAGTAAATACTCACATCTATTGGTATTACCAACTTCATATTCCTCATAAGGGATGTTAGAACAAACTCAGTAACATCTGCAACTATCTCAATGTATAACAGCAATATGTCCAGTCTACCCCTGTGTTTCTGCCTCTGTCCCCAAATGACGTCAGGCTTTGTCCAGATGTAAATGAGGTGCAGACGTATTTATTATCATTATGTCTTGACTTAATTCCTGCTACCATCCCCAGTGATGTAGTAGACCCACAGACATGTCACGGGAGAGACCTTAGATATGAGTCCTGACCTTGTACATTCTGAGGTGAACTGTACATGTGAGAGGCCTGTGTATGTCTGGCCATTGTTAACAGACTGTCAAGATTGTGTACACATGTCATGTGTACATGTTATTTGGGCTGTGCATGCTCCTCCAGTTTCTGCTAATCTATTGGCTGTATGTGTTTTTAGGGGCAGACTGAGACATGTCCTGTACCAAGGTCAGGATTCAGACTACACTGAGAATTGGGACTGTATATGTAGGCCTAGTGTGTGAGTGGCAAACAATGATGTATTTGTTCACACAGTCTGTATACTCTACTGTTCACTTGACTTACCGGTATGTGACTGTGACTGTGGTGATGTTGGTTGTGGGAATGCACTTTCACACTGGTGTCTGTTTGTCACTGCTGTTACATCCCTGTAGTGCCTGATATATTTGTAAATACACATGTAATGACCCATAACAGATTTCCTAATTCAATACTTGTGCTATTTCAGCAAATATATATTAGAGCACACAACAGGGTGTTACTACAGCAACTGTGTTGGCTTATCTATGCCAGTACTTCAGATACATTCCCATTTTCATGGCTTCCACCCACCACTTTGTCAGCCTTGGTCCAGATTCATTGCAGAATGGGGTTTTGAGCATACCCATCAACTGGCTGGATTGTTTCAGGCTGTCTGGGTTTATTGCTCATATTTCTGGTCTGTTTTACAGATTATCATTTCTCTGATAAATCACTGCAATGATATGATTGTTGCCAGAAAATGAGGACATACATTTAATTTACCTACCTCACATCCATCAGAATATGTATGCTGAAACAAACAGTGTCACTCTGTCAAGAAGAGTACAGGGGGATAATGACCTCTTCCTTCCTGGATGCTAATGCATTAGTACTGTGATATGCCACATTGAAGGACTTTGTGACCACACTGGCAATGTGGTAGTCAAGTGACATTGCTGTCAACCTGTGCACTTCAATCTCTTATAATGCCTTTTTTGTTCAGGGGACTACCATCAATGTGGTAAATCATGGGAACAGGGTTTTCCACAAAGGGGATGACAACACATTTTCTGACATTGAGCTTAAGGCCATGGCTCCGACACCAGTCATTGATCTCAGTGAGGCCTTTCAGTAGGATGCCAACATCACTTCGGTAGTTAATAATAGCTCCCAACTTACAATTGTCTGCAAACTTTGTCAGCTGGAGCCCCTTCATGTTGGCATGGACTTCAGAGAAGTTGATACCAAACATGAGAAGACCCAGGACAGAACCATGTGGGACTTCACTTATGACACTCAGGAGCCTGACATGTAGTCAACTATTTCCACACTGTGAGTCCTATCTGTGACCCAGTTTGCAACCCACCTAGTGATATAGGGGTTCATGCCTAGCTTAGTGAGTTTTTGTATGATTCCTAAGTGGGGAATGTTATCAAAGGCTTTGGCCAGATCAACGTAGGCTGTATGTGCCACCTTGCCTGTATCCACAGCTCAGATGATTGACATCAAGAAGTTGACCAGGTTGATTGAGCAGGTATGACCTACCTTTCACAAAAGTAAACTGTGTGGGATCCCGAGTCTGCAGATTCACATATCCCTGTTCATTACATGCATAATGATGCATTCCATAGTTTTGCATAACAGAGTTGTCAGGCAGTTGGGGCGGTATTTCCCAGGGTCTGTAGTCACACCTTGTTTGTGGAGAGGAGTGACTGTAGCAGTACACAATTCAGTAAGGGCAAAGCCTGAGGTGAGGCTGTGCTTGAACAGGGCACACAGGTGAGGTGCCAGGTCACTCTGTAGTTCATGTAGAATATAGCCAGAGATATTGTCAGGCCCCATAGAAGCTGTATTCTTGGCCTTGGACAGTAGTGTTTTAATCTGTGCAACAGTAATACTGTCTGCCTGGCAGTGTACTGGTATTGGGATTGGTCCTTTGATGGGGGAGAGAGGGGTAAAGTTTGTACTCACTATGTCAGCCAGTATATTGGTAATATTTGTTGGCTCAGTGTAGGAGGTACCATTGTCTAGTAGCTCGGAATAAATCTTGGTACTGTCATGGAGATTCTGTATGAGGCCTTGTGGTTGTCTTTAGTATGTGCACCAATTCTTTTTTCACAGCTAACTTTGTAGTATTCGATGAGGGATCTCAACTTTTAATTGAGGCTGATAAGGGGTTTTTCAGTCTTGGGACTTCACCTTATTCCGTATTGGTTCCCTTCTTCTGTTGTACAATTTCTTTATTACTGCAGACCAGCAGATTGGCTTCCTTTTTTTGAAGGTAAGGGTCCTGGTTCTATTGGGTATGGTTGTGTCCATGCATTTGTGTATGTGTTCATAGTGCATTGTTGTTTTATTCAGCAGTCATGCAACTAGTCTCCATTTGCATGGCAGCCATGAGGTTAGCCACCTCTGTTGTTATGAGGTCATAGTTAGCTTTTTACAGGCTTTTCATGGTGGTTACCTGTGGAGGGGGGTGCTGTGGATTTCCAAAGGTGATTAATTTGTGTTAGGATATAACAAGGGAGGAGTTGACTATTGGTGTAGAGTGACAGTCGCCCATGTGAGCAAGGACCAGGTCGATGTGATGGGCATGTGCATCGGTACATGAGTAGCTTTATCAGGTAATGGTGGGGTAGTTGAAGTCAACCAGTATGAGAGTTTTAGGTTGGACACTAATATTTTCCAGGGTGTTTAGGGACATGGAGTGTGAGTCTTGGGACATGTTTGGGAACCTATAGCAGGCTTACCCAATGTTAGCTACACCTGCAGGATTTGTAATGCATAAAGTTTATCTACCACTCTGGAGGTGTGTGCATCCTTAATGAATATGGATATACCATAATCTGTGGTGCTTCAGTCCAAATTCTGCAGCCAAAAGTTGTGAAATGAGTTATAGGCTGGTAGTGCCAGGGTGCTTCCTGCTGCATTTAACCAGGTCTCTGTTACAGCACAGATGTCATTGTTCCCCATTTTAAGGAATACTTCCAGTGAGTGCATTTTCCGATTTAGACTTCTAGTGTGCAGCAGCATGACCCTCAGATAGCTGTCATATATTTCTGTATATTTATGTATACACACACACACACACACATATATATATATATATATATATATATATATGTGTGTGTGTGTGTGTGTGTGTGTGTGTGTGTGTGTATTTATTCACCTTTCTATATATGCATATATGTAGATATAAATGTGGATGTATCCCTCTCTCTCTCTCTCTCTCTCTATATATATATATATATATATATATATATATGTATTATGTATAGATTTGTCCACATATATGCATCTCCATACATATATACATGTACATATGGAGAACCTGACTGATTCTACAGACTCCTTTTCCCCTCTAACAACACCAAACCCTGGAATCATAGATAAACTTACTAAGCATTAATCCCTACGTCATTCGATGGGTTGCCAACTGGCTTACTGACAGAACCCACACTATAAAAGTAGCCAAATCCAAATCCAGCTCCAGACAAGTGATAAGTGGAGTACCTCAGGGTTCAGTCCTGGGACCACTCTTGTTTGGCATCACCTTCTTTGAAGTACAGGCCAACACTAAGGGACTCTGGCTAACAAAGTTCACAGATGACTGCAAACTGAGAGGCATTATTGAATCCCCAAATGATGTGGATATTCTACAAAAGGGCCTTACAGAAACAGATGTTTGTTGCTAGAGCTATGGGCTCAAGCTCAATGCCAAGAAATGTATAGTTATCTCCTTTGGGAAAAAACATGTACCCATGAATTACCACATAGGTGGCAGTACACTAAACACTGAAAGTGTGATAAGAGACTTAGGGACACAGGTGGACAGTGGTCTCACCTTTGATAATCACATCATCACAACAGTCAGGAAATCCTTCTATGTGGCACACCTCATCACTAAGGGCTTTTCATCCAGAAAAAAGGAGGTCATTGTCCCACTGTACTCATCCCTCATTAGACCCATTATAGAATACAAAGCCCCATTTGGTATGTACCTCTCAAGACATCTGCAACCACTGGAAAGGCCACAGAACTACCTCAGTAAAAAAATCACAGGCCTAAAGCAGATGCCCTATGCTGACCATTTAATAAAAAATCCAGCTATACTCTGTCGCATGTCGTCTACTCAGAAGCGATCTTGGCTTAACATACAAGACCATATCTAACCCAGAGCTGTTGGACATGCTACACTTAAAGAAATCCCAATCCCACAAAGCCACATGCTCCAGGGATCTATACATTGTCATCACAATGAACAAAACATGCTGGAGGGATAGGTTCCTGACCCAGAGACTCCCCAGACTCTGGAATAGACTGCCCATACATGTCAAGCCAAGCACCTCCTTGGCCCTCTGCAAAAGGAACCTTGATGATTGGATGGGAGATAGGAAATTCACCCTGGGGATCACGTCAGTCGCCCTGTTAGACAGGGGTCTGAGGAAGTAAATATTGTGGGAAGAAATAGCCAGGGAAATGTTATGGCTAGGCTTGAACCTACTGTTGAATGACTGTACTGACTGATATGTTGGGAATGTCATCACTGTTTTATAGGGCTCAGATGGTGTAATGGTACATTGCTTTGATTGGACTTTACAGAGCCCTGCATTCAAAACTGGGCAGGCATTATTATTTTGTTGCAAGGCAGAACAGTTCTGCTGGGGAGGAAGGGATAAGGGCAATAATTAAAAGAGGTCCCTAGTTTGGGCCCCTTCACCCCCATTTAGACAGCCTCTGGACAGATTTTTTTGCAGTAAGAGGTTCAGAGTGTGGATTTGATCTCCGACTGCACTACATAAATACACACACACACACACACACACACACACATATATATATATATATATATATATCTATATATATATATATATATATATATATGTCTACTTTGAAACATTTAAAACCCATAACATCTAATTTCATAACAATGAGACCAGAACATCTAAAACCTTAAACATCTAAAATTCATAACACCTAGCACTACAAATCACAAGAAAATAACACCCCCTCCATATATAACAACACTAAACTATCAAACACACTTTTTATTACGTTTCTGCACCCCCCTGTAAATTAAATATACCAACTCCAAGATCACACTACAGTGGGAAAAAGTTAATTTCCTAACCCCACTGTATCAAGCCCCCCTGCAGAAACATAGTAAAAAGTGTGTTTGGTAGTTTGGTGTCATTATATGTCGTTATATGTGGAGGGGATGTTATTTCCATCTGATATGTACTGTTAGATGTTATGAAATTCGATGTTATGGGTTTTAGATGTTTCAAAGGGGACCCATATATGTCCGACCATGACCTTGGACTCCTGAATACCCCAGCGCTGCACCCGAAAGCGCACACTTTCACCTACACCAGCCATAATGCCTACCGTGGGGAGCTACAACTGGTTATGAGCTGTATTCCCACCTGGGAGGTTTAAACAGGGTTACTTTCCTGCCCTTTACCGTGACTGGGCACTTTTGAAACTGCTGAGCTAAGCTAAGTACCGAGCAAACCCGCTTAGCAAAGATAACCATTGCTTAAAGGGGTAGATGCTAAGCCCTGCTTACCAGTGTGCAAATCCGTTTAGCTATGCTAAATCCTGCTTCAATATTAAATTTCACTGGCACCTCACATTTGGGGCTGCTACACTATCCTGGTTAACATATACATAATAATATTCACCAACTATTTATGAAAAAAAAAATTTTAGCTGTGTGTCACATATAAAAGCAAATGTATTGCTGTGGGGCTTGAACTGTGACTGACTACATACAAGGTGAATGCTCTAACCACTACACTATTCCAGTTTTACTATTGATATTGTGTATATTTCTATTTAACTTCTTTCGATTTAAACTCTGCTATGCATAGCTGCGTGACGGGCAAACCCATGCAGCTACGGTTAAACTTTATTGCACACAGAAAAAAAGACAAAATTATGGAATATATTTTAAATATTGTTGTTAGGAAATGAGAACATTGATAGAATGACAAGCCTTGCATTAGCATGTATTTTGCAAGGGGTATGCAGTGTGGCACATTGCCGTTTTACTGGACTGCACTTCTTTTCATAGGTTCATAGGTTCATAGGTTCATACTAGGCTATCTGCCCTGGGGCAATTATAAGCCTAGCCCGATTCTGTATGGCTTACGCCACCCCTTGATTTGAGTATACTGTGCCCTTTTTAAGGTTTAGTTTACTGTGCCTCTGTCTAATAGTGACACGGGAGTAATCCCTGGGACAAACCTACGATCCCCCATCCACCTATCGAGATTCTTCTTGAAGAGATTCAGTGAGGTGCTCTGCCTCACATGAATTGGAATTCTATTCCAGAGCGAAGGGAGCCTCTGGGTTATGAACCTGTCCCTCCAGCAAGTTCTATTTATTTCTGTGCTGAGGTTCAAGTCCCTCGAGCGTGTGGCTCTAAGGGATTTAGATTTACTGAGGTAGAGCATGTCCATTAATTCTGGATTTGACATAGCTTTGTATGTCAGGCATAGATCGCCTCGAAGTAGGCAGTATGCAACTGAGTAGAGCTGGAGTTTTTTTAACCGAGCAGCATATCTCTGTTTGAGACCCTTGATCCTCTTGGTGAGATACTTTAGGGGTCTCACTAATTGCTGCAGGTGTCGGGTAAGGTACATCCCAAAAGGGGCATTGTATTCTATGATGGGCCTGATGAGGGATGAATAAAGGGGCACGATTACCTCTCTTGATCTAGATGTGAAACCCTTCGTGATGAGGTGGGCTATGTAGAAGGTCTTTCTAACCACTTTGGCAATGTGGTTTTCAAAGGAGAGATTGCTATCAACTTGGGTCCCCAGGTCCCTAATAACTTTCTCTGTACTTAATGGGTTTCCGCCTATGTGGTAATTTGTGGGCACATTGTTTTTGCCAAAGGGTATGACTATACATTTTTTGGCATTTAGCTTTAAACCATGGCACTGGCACCAGTTATCTGTCTCTGTGAGACCTTTTTGAAGGATGTTTGTGTCAGCTGGAGAGTCGATTATAGCACCCAGTTTGCAGTCGTCTGCAAACTTGGTGAGCCATAGTCCTTCCACGTTTGCCTGTACCTCGGAAAAGTATATACCAAACAAGAGTGGTCCCAGGACAGAACCCTGTGGGACGCCACTTGTGACCTGTTTCGAGTCTGACATGGCTCCAGCAACTCTCACTCTGTGGGTTCTGTCTTTGAGCCAGTTTGCGACCCATCTTGTGACATAGGGGTTTATATTTAAGCTGGATAGCTTATCTATGATGCCCGAGTGGGGTATTGTGTCAAATGCCTTTGCAAGGTCCAGATAGGCTGTGTGGACTACCTTCCCTTCATCTATGGCTTTGGTGACTGTTTCAAAGAAGTCAACCAGGTTCAAAAGGCAGGATCTGCCCTTGACAAAGCCGAACTGGGTAGGATCTAGTGTCTGTAGGTCCCCAATGTCTTTGTTTATGAGCTCCATGATGATCCTCTCCATAGCCTTGCATACTAAGCTAGTCAGGCTTATGGGGCGATAGTTTCCAGGGTCTGTAGAGGCTCCACCTTTGTGGAATGGGACCACTGTTGCTGTACGCCATTCTGTGGGCACATATCCTGTAGTGAGGCTGAGATTGTATTGCTGTTTTATTTGAGGGATTAGTTCCTCTTGGAGTTCATGTAGGACGCAACCTGGGACGCCATCTGGTCCCATGGAAGTAGTGTTTTTTGCTTTGGAGAGGGCAGTCTTCACCTGAGCATCAGCAATGTTTGGGAGGCAGGCCTCTGCCGGGATAGATACTTGCTCTTTTGGGAGGGAGGGGGTGGAGAAGTTTGCACTGAACCTGTCTGCCAGGATACTGGCGATGTCTGTGGGTTCAGTGAATTTTTTGTCGTTTAGAATCAACTCAGAACAAGTCTGGGAGTTGCATCCCAGGTTCCTAACATAACTGAAAAAAGCCTTATGATTGTCTTTGGTGTCCTGTGCAATTTTTCTCTCGAAGCTGGCCTTGGAGGATTTTATGAGGGATCGTAATTTTTTGCTAGTACTGATCAGAGATGCTTTCCCTATTAGGGATTTTGCTCTATCATGTAGTAGCTTCCTCCTTCTGTTGTACAGTTTATTTATGGCAGGGGTCCACCAGACTGGATGCCTGCCTTTGGATGATTGGGTCTTGGTTTTGTTTGGGATAGCATGATCCATGCATTCCTGGAGATGTCCGTAGAATGCTTTATATAGGATTCTGCAGTTTGGGCCATAGTTTCCACTGGCCCTGGGGCCTTGAAGGATTCCACTTTGGTTTTGAGAAGTGAGAAGTTCGCTTTTGAGAAGTTTTTCACTGTGGTTTTCTGGGCTGGGGTGGGGTCGGGATGTGGACATCCAGTGAAATTAATTTATGGTCTGTTCTTACCAATGAGGGATATACTTCTGGTGTGGAGCATAGAGTCCCCATGTTGGTAATGATCAGGTCTAGTATGTTGTCCCCTCTTGTGGGAGTGGTGACTAGTTGTTCCATAGCATTTGAGTTTATAATTTCCAGGAACCTTTGGGCTAAGGTGCTGGGGCTTGAGTAGTGCTCCCAGTCAATGTTTGGGTAGTTGAAGTCACCCAATATAATGGTGTTCGGAGAGATCTTCATGTTCTCCAATGTTTTCAGGAAAGCCGAGTGGGATTCCTGACTTTGAGAGGGTGGTCTGTAGGATGCTATAAACTGAAAAGCAGTCTTGCCCACTGTTAGTTGCACATGGATGGTCTCCGATACTTCGTGCAATGCCACTAACCTGGAGGTGTGGATATCCTTGATAAATATGGAAACTCCCCCTCCTTTTGTGGTTCGGTCCGGGTTTTGGGGCCGGAAAGCATGATATGAGGTATAGTCTGGTAGTGCTGGGGTGCTCTCTGGATCCTTGAACCAGGTTTCTGTCACTGCACAGATATCGATGTTCTCCATACTGAGGAGAGCTTCGAGTGCGTGCATCTTGAGGTTAAGACTTCTGGCGTTAAGCAGCATTACCCTTAGTTTCTTGTTCCTTGTGCTGTCTATGGGGGTGGGTTTGACTTTTGAGCCTTGCCTAAAAAAGGCACTATGGGGGTGGCAAGAGCCTTTGCCAATATCCAAAAGCCCAGTGGTGACAGGTGCAAGTTGTCCCTAGTGAAGCAACGTGGCTTGTCGAGCATGTCATCCCAGGCTGACAGACACTGGATCCCCTTTGAATGACTCCAAAATTTTAGCCAATTGTTAAAATCGATCATTTTGTCTTTGTACTGTGGCATCATTCTAGGTGAGGGTAAGATGCTGCTCAAGGTCAGGGTCATACCAGCCTGGGCTACATGATCAGAGAGCACCTCTATGTCTCTTTTCATGCAGTCCAGGGAGGTACGTCTCAGGTCATTCACACCAGCATGTACAGACTGAGTCATATTTGTATTTGCTTTGGAGTGACCTGAGTGCTTATGCTATGTGGTGGATCCTAGCACCCGACAGGCAGCTCACCATGACCTTCACTTTATTCAGCCTGGTGAGCGGGACATCAGTGTGTCTGACAATAGAGTCACCTATTACAAGAGTATCAGGTGTGTTATTCAGCCTTAAGGGCTGTGGCTGCTTGGCACACTGACTTTGTGGGCTATATGTTGTGCGTGTTTTGTTTTGAGGTAGCGTTTGCTTGGATGTCTGCTTTGGAGGTCTCTGTTGCTTAGGCAGATTTTTATTTAGAGCCTCCGAGTATGTTTTTGTGTATTTATGTGTTTGGTTCGCTGATGTGGTGGGACTATGTGATACTGGAATTGTGTTGTGTGAGGTTACCTTCTCCTCCTGACTGGTTACACCAGTTTTGAGATGAGAGAGCTCAGCCTCCAGTTTGGCTAAATAGTTGCATCTCTCACATATATTTGAACCTGTTTGGAGGAGGAGAGGGTTGTCCGTGTACATGAGACAGTTGTAACATTGCCTCAAAATTCCCAGATTCACTAGCTGGACTGGAGAGGAAACCATTGACTGACCTTTGGACATGCTAGAGTGATATAGGGAAACTGAATTTAAGATGGACCAATAGAGGACAGGGTAATTGTAGAGAGTATAAGAGTAAGTAGTGCTTATGGTTTAATAGTGCTAACTTGTAGGATTACTTAATTGGACCAGTGAAGGGTCTTAGAATGACAATATGGTGTTTAAATTGAGAGACAGAGCAGTTCTAAGGGAAAAAGTGAAGAGCAGACTTTGTGGAGCCAGGAATAGTTTAAACCCAATTAGGCAGCGCTGCTCGCTGTTGCGCTATGCACAAAAACGCACAAAACTGCGCAAAAGAGGGTTTTAAGAGAGGAAGATGAAGGAGTTAGGAATTGACCCAAAATGGCCAATAAAACTACAGTTTCAAGTCAGTAACCACTCCCACAGGGGCAGGCAGGCTGCTCAATGTTTTTCACTGCCACTGATCAACAGAGAGACTTCCCTTTAGCCCAAGCAAAAAATGGCCTCCAAGAAACTTACAAACAGTTCAAGAACAGCAAGCCTGTAACTGAACATTTTTAAATCTCAGAAAAGTGGGAAAAAAGCAAGATTTTTTTTGTTTTTTGTTTTTTTCAGAGATAGCAGAGGTTCACAAGTATCAACAAGTTATAACAGTGCAGTAAATGACCCCACACAAGAGTGCTAGGCCAAAGTTAGATAAAATGCAAGTTTTGAGAAAAAAAATGATTTTAAAAATAAGTGCAAACAGGAAATTCAGTAAAAAGCTCTAGGTTGTGCTCTAAATACAGTTACTAATGCAGAAATCAAGTTTAACAAGCCAGAAAATGCTCAAAATAGGCGGCTATGCAGAAAAACTTAGCAAATAAACAGAGGAAAAATACTTAAAATCTCAAAAGTGGCTCTTTTCTTCTCAAAGCATTTTCTCCTCTTGGTGGGTGCTTCACCAACAGCCAACAATGGTGTATGGTGCACACATATATGGCAGGATGTGTATATTCTGCCATATATGTGTGTTTATCTGAGGTAGCCTGTCTGTTATTTTCTCCACAGATACTAAAGTGTCCATGGAGACTTTCATTCATTTTACATTGCTGTTCGGCAATTCTTGAGTGCAGGGGGTGTGTGTATTGTGAGAGCACTGCTCTCAGACACACCCCCTGCGCTCGTGCACAGAACGGTGTCCATTTTAGAGCATGGCAGCACACCTTCATGAATATGCATGACTTGCTGCCATACTGCATGGGAATGGTCCCTTCTGTGCAAGAATAAGCTATTCTTGCACAGAGGTTTGCTAAATCCCGGGGATAATATCAAACACAAACTTCATATACATTATATTCCTTTTCCCAACATTCTTTCATCCATATCCACTTTCCTGCCTTTCTTATTTCAAACTCATCTCATTTTTATTATACAAAACTTCATTGCTTCTAGTCAACCAGATATACCATATATATGCAAACGATTCCTTAGTCATTATATTCAATTTATCTTTTTCAGTTCCTTTATAAAAAAAAAAAAAGCATGCAAAACCTTTTGCATACACATGTTTCAATATTGTATTTTCTCTCATTCCTGACCAGGTTTTTTATTCTTTCACTCTGCAACAGATAAGTAAGTAAATAAATAAATACATACATACATAAAACATGTTTAGCTATTTCTTCCTTGTTACACATATAACATAATCATTCAGATAACTACTTGTACTTCATGGCTGACTTTACTGGAAATGTATTAATTATAAACCTCCACAAAAATTATCACATTTCTTAATAAATCCAAATGTTTTTCTCCTACTTATAAAAACTTCAGTTCTGTAAAATTAATCTATAATGTTTTCATGCCAACATTTCCTATTTTTGTCACCTCCAGTACACATTTTTCTGTTCTTTTATTTTATTCACACATTCCTTAGCTTCTCCTAGCATTTTCATCTTTCTTACACTTCCCGGATTGCATTAATTTATAAATGTATTCATATCTAAAACTGAATATTTTAGTAACAGCAACTTTCTCTTTATTTTGTATAACATTCTATACCCAAATTAAATGCAAGGAGCTCCCCCCTGCAAAATACTGGCTTTATTAAATGCAATACCCCACTATCCTTTGTACTGCATGCTATACCTCCTTTTCAAGATTTAATCTAAAACCTCAAGCTGTACGAGAAACAACTTCTACAGATCCTTTTTGAGCCTTTCTGGAAGCACAAGTATTCTACCTAAATAGCCTAGCTTTCCTAATATTGCTAAATGCATTAAGTAAATGTTTTACTGAAAAGAGAACTTATCTGATTTCTGTGCAACAATGAAATCATGTATATCTTGTATTAACTCATTCCATTATTATAATATAAACTATCTCCAACATTAAAACTTAATGCTTCAATGTCATGCCTATTAATATTTACCTATCTATCTATCTATCTATCTATCTATCTATCTATCTATCTATCTATAGTATACATGAATATGGTCAACTGGTGAATGGTCGAGCTGGTATGGCTGAAAGGAGTGTGGCAACATCTCAAAAATGCGATAGCAAGTGTTGCGAATCACAAAAAAAAGTCCTCTTTTTGACCAATGTTAGCACTCGTTTTAGGGTGTAAAGCGGTTGGAAATGTCGCATTCAGTGTTTTTACGACATTCATGGTGAAAAGTCGGTAAAATGTATGGTTGAGCAATGTGCGCTCGACCATATGAATGTAAACTCTATTGATATATCACATATTTTCTTTATTTCTACAAATCCTTTACTTTTTTCTCTACTTAAAGTTAATCTAACCACCATTACAAAAAAATCATTCTTGACATTTACCCATATCTTGATTTTAACTATTATAACAGTATCAGCTGCATAACGCTTCATCGTAAGCAATTTCACTAAGTCCCTGTAAACCAGATTTGTCTCACAACTAGTTCTTTGTAGTTTTTCTTTAAAAGAATATGTTATCAAATTATTATCAAACCAAAAAGTATCATACTCATCAGGCATCTTTGACATAATCCACTTTTAACTTCAGTCTCTCTGCTTAATTACCAATTTGCTAATATGTTTGTAGTTGATTTTCATAAATAACTTTCAAAAGTTAATTTGATCTGGAACATAATATTTTTAAAATATTTTATAACTGATCATGGCATATATTATCACATGCCATTTTAAGTCACATGAAATAAATTTACTTTCATTTTGGTTTTGTGCAATTTAATCTATTACTTCCTTAAATATAACCAACATGCCCCACTATCCTTTCCTTTCATCCCATGTACTTCATGATCTATTACTTCTTTTATGACATGATCAAACATTATTTAAAAATCATTATGACTATGTTAGAATTGTATTATAACAGTTTCTTCTCACCCTTCTTTTATAAAAGTCTAATAATACTTCTTTACATTTCTACTGATTTTATGGCTAGACTTTTCCACTCATATATCACTTTATAAAAACATATCAGTTCTTCCTTGCTTAATTTTCTGTAAAAAGTACAATCAATACCCTCATCCCAAGGTTCAGACTTGATCCTTTATCTCTTTATGCTTCTTTGAACTTCCTGAATCATAATTCTGTTTAGGATATCCATTTTTCAGGAATTTGTTTAACCGCTACTCTATTTACTGTAAAATCTGTTTCTTTAAAGAAGGATTCTACAGCTTTAATTATTTATTCTTACTTATTAATTATCAAACATTTCTCATTCTGTACCTCATTCACATACTTTCATTATAATTTATCATCATCATCATCAGCCCTCTTTTCCCATTTTCTACATGAGATTAGGGTGGAATGTCAACTGTCACATCTGTCTGGGTTCACTGTCACACTCCCACCTTCATTGACAGGTATGTCTGACTGCCACAGGTCTTCTCTCATGCAATTTATATCCATCTCTTTGTTGGATCCAAAATAACATACCTATCAATGGACAAATCTTTTTTTTTTTTTTTTTTTTTTGAAGAACTCTTAATACTCTGATATGCTGTGTTCTTCTCTCTTTAGCAGCTGCCTCTGTTGCATATGTTCTCTTTATAGGCACTTGCTCTCCTACTTTCTTTGACTGTGATTTTGATGGTGCTTGTAGTTTACCTTCCCACTGCTCAACATCTTCTAAACTTCTGGTTCTTCTCCTTCACTCTCCTGGACCAGTTCAATGGCCTGTGGCCATGAAAGGGCAAAAGCGTTCTCTGGTTCATATTCATTCATTAATTTACAGTAACCACAGGCTTTTCTCTCCTCTCCTCAACAACAACATGAACAAGAGGCAAATTTGATGCATCCTTCTCAGACATAACTGCTGTCTCAACATTTTTGCATAGATTCC
Source organism: Protopterus annectens (assembly GCF_019279795.1). NCBI lineage: Eukaryota > Metazoa > Chordata > Ceratodontiformes > Protopteridae > Protopterus > Protopterus annectens. Next base: position 62,384,456 of record NC_056737.1, read on the forward strand.
TCATTGCTGAGATGCAACTTGCAGCACTTATCATGGTAGTCCTCCTACGCCATCTCACTTCCTCTTGTTGCCAGCAACTGGCTTGTAAACATGAAATGAGTTGGGAAGGTTCACAGTATCCTGGCCAAATTTTCCCTAGTCAATATAAATACTACCTTGGACATTCCCTGAAAAGATGGCACCAACCTAGCTGGATAACCCAGTCAACAAAGGATGAATAAATAACTAAATAGATTTTAATTTATTTAAGAGTGTACATTTAACATGGAAGTCATGAAAAGACTTTATATGCGTAATAATGTAACCTACAAGCCACTGCTAAGGATGTTCAGTGGAGGTCTCCCCTACACATTGTCACCATAGGTTCATAGGTTCATACTAGGCTATCTGCCCTGGGGCAATTATAAGCCTAGCCCGATTCTGTATGGCTTACACCACCCCTTGATTTGAGTATACTGTGCCCTTTTTAAGGTTTAGTTTACTGTGCCTCTGTCTAATAGTGACACGGGAGTAATCCCTGGGACAAACCTACGACCCCCCATCCACTTATCGAGATTCCTCTTGAAGAGATTCAGTGAGGTGCTCTGCCTCACATGAACTGGAATTCTATTCCAGAGCGAAGGGAGCCTCTGGGTTATGAACCTGTCCCTCCAGCAAGTTCTATTTATTTCTGTGCTGAGGTTCAAGTCCCTCGAGCATGTGGCTCTAAGGGATTTAGATTTACTGAGGTGGAGCATGTCCATTAATTCTGGATTTGACATAGCTTTGTATGTCAGGCATAGATCGCCTCAAGTAGGCGGTATGCAACTGAGTAGAGCTGGAGTTTTTAACCGAGCAGCATATGGCATCTGTTTGAGACCCTTGATCCTCTTGGTGAGATACTTTTGGGTCTCTCTAATTGCTGCAGGTGTTGGGTAAGGTACATCCCAAAAGGGGCATTGTATTCTATGATGGGCCTGATGAGGGATGAATAAAGGCACGATTACCTCTCTTGATCTAGATGTGAAACCCTTCGTGATGAGGTGGGCTATGTAGAAGGTCTTTCTAACCACTTTGGCAATGTGGTTTTCAAAGGAGAGATTGCTATCAACTTGGGTCCCCAGGTCCCTAATAACTTTCTCTGTACTTAATGGGTTTCCGCCTATGTGGTAATTTGTGGGCACATTGTTTTTGCCAAAGGGTATGACTATACATTTTTTGGCATTTAGCTTTAAACCATGGCGCTGGCACCAGTTATCTGTCTCTGTGAGACCTTTTTGAAGGATGTTTGTGTCAGCTGGAGAGTTGATTATGGCGCCCAGTTTGCAATCGTCTGCGAACTTGGTGAGCCATAGTCCTCCCACGTTTTCCTGTACCTCGTAAAAGTATATACTGAACAAGAGTGGTCCCAGGACAGAACCCTGTGGGATGCCACTTGTGACCGGTTTCGAGTCTGACATAGCTCCAGCAACTCTCACTCTGTGGGTTCTGTCTTTGAGCCAGTTTGCGACCCATCTTGTGACATAGGGGTTTATATTTAAGCTGGATAGCTTATCTATGATGCCCGAGTGGGGTATTGTGTCAAATGCCTTTGCAAGGTCCAGATAGGCTGTGTGGACTACCTTCCCTTCATCTATGGCTTTGGTGACTGTTTCAAAGAAGTCAACCAGGTTCAAAAGGCAGGATCTGCCCTTGACAAAGCCGTACTGGGTAGGATCTGGTGTCTGTAGGTCCCCAGTGTCTTTGTTTATGAGCTCCATGATGATCCTCTCCATAGCCTTGCAGACTAAGCTAGTCAGGCTTATGGGGCGATAGTTTCCAGGGTCCGTAGAGGCTCCACCTTTGTGGAGTGGGACCACTGTTGCTGTACGCCATTCTGTGGGCACATATCCTGTAGTGAGGCTGAGATTGTATAGCTGTTTTATTTGAGGGATTAGTTCCTCTTGGAGTTCATGTAGGACACAACCTGGGACACCATCTGGTCCCATGGAAGCAGTGTTTTTTGCTTTGGAGAGGGCAGCCTTCACCTGAGCATCTGAGATGTTTGGGAGGCAGCCCTCTGCCGGGATATATACTTGCTCTTTTGGGGGGGAGGGGGTGGAGAAGTTTGCACTGCACCTGTCTGCCAGGATATTGGCGATGTCTGTGGGTGTCTCACTTGGCTTTCAGGGCTCTGGCAAAGGCCCTTGCCTCCCCCATAGTGCCTTTTTAGGGAAAGTCATGGGGTCCATACTCCCAACATAAAACATTCAACAAAATGCAAATGAAAGGCCATGCCACTAAATGCTAGGAGTCTAAACAGGAAAATGCACTCATTGCAAGCATTTGTAACCCTGGAAGATGGTGACATGTGTGCACTCACAGAAACCTGGGCCACAGCTGCGGAGAGCAACCCATCCTTACCTGATCACTCATCCTGTCACACAGCCAGACCCCAAAATGTGGGCAGCAAAGCCAAAGGATGTGGAGTATAAATATATATTAGACAGATGCACACCTCCAGGCTGGTCAAACAGTTTGACACACATAAGACACTCCAAGTGCAGTTAACCGTTGACAAGATCCCTATGCAAATTATAGGTAACTACAGGCCAACATATCTGACTCAGTATACCCACCCCACATATCTGGCCCTCTACAAATTTATCAAGATTCTTCCCTTTACCCTCATCCTGGCTGACTTATATTACCAACCATTGATTGGAAAAGCAACCATGCCAGAACAGACATGCACAGAGATTCCTCCATCTTATCAATGCTAAATACTTAGGACAGCTACTTGATACCCCCACAAGATGTAATACAGATGTTGGACTTGGCAGCAACCAACATGGTTAACCACTGCAGCACCATTATGGTATCATCCTCCCTGTCAAGTTCTGACAAAAAAGCGATCACGTTCGATATCACCATCTCTCCTGACCCCCCTCTAGCCATGGTACAATGAAAATGTCTCCCAAGCTGATCACAACCACCAGATGGTATAAACAGCTGAACAGCCCCCTACCCCACAGGAGGAACAGACACCAATGTCCAAATGTACACAGAAGTACTATACCATAAATATATATATATATATATATATATATATATATATATATAGAGAGAGAGAGAGAGAGAGAGATACAAGGAATCAGGAATACCTGACAGGACAACATCATCATCCGCAAGAGAGAATAATCCTGTCTGGAAACATCTGCAATAAAGGAACTATATAAAAAAAAGGATAACATTGCTGTCCAGGACTCAGAAGGAGGAGGTGCACAATTGGAAGTAATCACCCCTTAGCCTGAACAAACAAATAAGAGCACTAGTGAAACCCTCTAAAGGCAATTCCAAGTCCAAATTGCCCACATCTAAGACAGACAATCATAAGGCCTTCCACACATATGTCTGCATTCCCAAAGGAATCTTCCAGATCTGTGCAGAACTGGTGGTCATGGACATCACATATACAAATGCTGTAGATATAGCCAATCTACTGGCTGACAGATTCAGTGGAAATGTCCCCCCTCCATCAGTAATGCAGGACATCCCCAGTACCTGACCACCCAACCCTTATCACTAGGGAACAGGGCATCACTGCTCTCTCTCAAAGCCAAGAAGACAGCCTCCATGGGACCTGAATACATCCCAGGCTGCAACCTACATAAACTCAGGCATGAACTGGTAGCACCATTATGTGCCCTACTCAACCAAAGCCCGAGTACTGCCTTTGTCACAGCCAAGTGGTGGACAGCCACTGCTATCCCTTTCCACAAAGGTGAAGTGTTCACCAATCCAGGAAATTAAAGACCCATTAGCCTAACTAGCCAGATCTGCAATACCATGCAATGGATTGTCAAGATCCCTATGCAAATTATAGGTAGCTACAGGCCAACATATCTGACTCAGTATACCCACCCCACATATCTGGCCCTCTACAAATCTATCAAGATTCTACCCTTTACCCTCATCCTGGCTGACTTATATTACCAACCATTGATTGGAAAAGCAACCATGCCAGAACAGGTATGCACAGAGATTCCTCCATCTTATCAATGCTAAATACTTAGGACAGCTACTTGATACCCCCACAAGATGTAATACAGATGTTGGACTTGGCAGCAACCATCATGGTTAACCACTGCAGCACCATTATGATATCATCCTCCCTGGCAAGTTCTGACAAAAAAGCGATCATGTTCGATATCACCATCTCTCCTGACCCCCCTCTAGCCATGGTACAATGAAAATGTCTCCCAAGCTGATCACAACCACCAGATGGTATAAACAGCTGAACAGCCCCCTACCCCACTGGAGGAACAGACACCAATGTCCAAATGTACACAAAAGTACTATACCAGCATATATATATATATAGAGAGAGATGCATGGAATCAGGAATACCTGACAGGACAACATCATCATCCACAAGAGAGAATATTCCTGTCTGGAAACATCTGCAATAAAGGAACTATATATAAAAAAAGGATAACATTGCTGTCCAGGACTCAGAAGGAGGAGGTGCACAATTGGAAGTAATCACCCCTTAGCCTGAACAAACAAATAAGAGCACTAGTGAAACCCCCTAAAGGCAATTCCGAGTCCAAATTGCCCACATCTAAGACAGACAATCATAAGGCCTTCCACACATATGTCTGCATTCCCAAAGGAAGCTCCCAGATCTGTGCAGAACTGGTGGTCATGGACATCACATATACAAATGCTGTAGATATAGCCAATCTACTGGCTGACAGATTCAGTGGAAATGTCTCCCCTCCCCCCCATCAGTAATGCAGGACATCCCCTGTACCTGACCACCCAACCCTTATCACTAGGGAACAGGGCATCACTGCTCTCTCTCAAAGCCAAGAAGACAGGCTCCATGGGACCTGAATACATCCCGGGCTGCAACCTACATAAACTCAGGCATGAACTGGTAGCACCATTATGTGCCCTACTCAACCAAAGCCTGAGTACTGCCTTTGTCACAGCCAAGTGGCACACAGCCACTGCTATCCCTTTACACAAAGGTGAAGTGTTCACCAATCCAGGAAATTAAAGACCCATTAGCCTAACTAGCCAGATCTGCAATACCATGTAATGGATTGTCATGGACCTTATTAACACGGACATTGGCAAACTCCAAATATTCAACCCCGCACAGTCTGTGTTTCTCAAGGGGAAGTATGTCAGTGAAATCTGGTTGACTTTCCTGAGACAGCCAACAAAGGCATGGATGAGGGAAAGATGGCATTGGCCAAAGACTTACACACTATTCCCCACCTGGCCATAGTACATAAACTCTGTCAACTAGGCAATGATCCACATGTTACCAGATTGGTAGCAAACTGGTTCATTGATAGAACCCACATAATTATAATAGGGGTATCCAAGTCAAGCAGCACACACGTAATGAGTGGCATACCCCAGGGATCATTTTAGGGGCCTCTGGTATACGGGATATACTTCCCTGAGTTGCAGACCAAAAACACTGGCCCATGGCTGACCAAGTTGGTAGATGGCTGCAAGCTGGGAACAGTCATCAATACTCAAAGTGATGTGGGCATTCTACAATGGAGTCTCACCAAAACAAATGACTGCTGCCAGAAACATGGCCTCAAGCTGAATGCCTGCAGATGCACCATCATCCCCTTTGGGGAGACTAATGTCCCCACATATTATCACATTAACAACAATGTCCTACATACACAATCAGTAGTGAGACATTTGGCCACCCAGGTTGATAGCAACCTGATGAGCACCATGTAGCTTCTGTTATACAGAAAGCTTCATAGATGGAGTCATAGTCTTGTGGGACCAGGGCAATATATATTAATTTATTCACATGTTTTTGAGGGGATCAGATAGGGCTAGCTTTGTCAGATAAAAAGGGATTCTTTTTGAATCTAAGGACATATGCTGAGCATTTCTGGTACCCCTGAGCTGTAGTTATATCACAGCAGACTCAGTAAATCTGGTTTGTGGCTTGCAGGTTTAAGACAAAGGTGTTACGTACTTTAAAAAGAGAAAAAGAGCAAGACGGGACAGATTGTCTGTGTGTGTGTGTGTGTGTGTGTGTGTGTGTGTGTGTGTGTGTGTGTGTGTGTGTGTGTGTGTGTGTGTGTGTGTGTGTGTGTTTGTGTGTGTGTGTGTGTGTGTGTGTGTGTGTGTGTGTGTGTGTGTGTGTATGTATGTGTGCATATGTATGTGTGTATGTCACCATCTTACTGGTAATAGGAGTCCTGTGCCAGTTAATATGCAGATGTTTTATGTTAATGAGACATAAAAAGATTAGATGTTCCAGATCTTCAAGGATTTCATGTCTGATTTTTGCAGCTAAAGATTGAATGGTATACAAGTAGCCAAACCAAACACATTTTCTAGTCTCCTTTTCAATCTTTAATCCATTTTCTAATGCTCTCCTGCGTACTTCCCTTTGTCCTATCACTTGGTCCCATAAGATTTTCTTTTAACAGCATTTCTGTGCTGCAATATGTATTGCATCTATGAGCAGAATGCCATATGGATGTGGTTTTCCATGACTTTTTCTCTGTGCTCAAAAAGACAAGTAATTATGGTATCTGAACATTAATTAAGCTAGTTAGTAGTAAATGTGTATATAGTTAGTATCTAAATACTAAGAATGCATAAGGCTAAGTCCATGGAGTGTGCCACATCGCCTTCCATTTTCAGCAGTTCTCTGACATGCCAGGGTAAATGGCTCATATGGGTTTCTATGTATCTTTATTGTAATGCCTAAATGGTGGACAGCAACAGTGCAGGTAAGGGTCCAAAAGGTATTACATTATGTCAGAAGTAATTCAGAGAAACATACAATCATTCACACTGTCATACACCTTAACCTGTTAGAGCAAGACATTTGGACAAAGCCATAATTAATGTGGGGACAAAGGTTCAGAAATATGGACAATTTTTAAACATTGCTCTTACAAACACAGACAGTTGATATAACAACAGGCTTTACACAATATAAATTTCCTGAAGTGCATGAAGTCTGAAACTCATATATGTCAACATTTCCTGACTTCAGTCCTCAATAATGTGTCAAAGATTGGCCAGAAAAATAACATTTTATGAGGAACATACCAAAAATATGAGGCAAACATCTGGCCAGTTGAGAGGTATGCACACTGTTCTTTATAAGTGTACATTACTTGCAGCATGTACAAGTAAATAACTGAGAGAGCTGGAACCACTGATCATGCTACGCATTCCCAGATAAAGAAAAAAATGAGGTATGCAAAAGTCATCACACAGCTGCAACTTGAGCACCAGGTGACACTTGAAAATAAGAATAGCAATTGATTAGATTATTTTGAAGCAACCTACACCAACATTAATGAAAATCAACACAAAATAATAAATAATGAAATCATGAACGGGCTAAATGGGTTCCAAAAACATCTCAGAGAAAAATGAAATTAATGGTTTTGTTTGATAGCAGCAAAATGCAGGGATTTCAGGCAAATAATGCTAAAGCCACCATTATGCCGTAACTGTAAAGCACGAGGGATTCTTCATTCTGGCAAATTTACAGCAAAAATCAATATCACTGACTCTTCACAGAAATTTGGGAGAAAACAGGAAAAGGTATTTGTTAAAATGCATGCCTTCCCAGCCAACCATCTGCTGTTCTGAGTTCTTCCAGTTGCTCCTAACTTTTAGTGTCCTAGTATAATGTCAGTGCCTATATGAAGGCATATAATAGCCCATCAAAGGATAACTATGTATTTGAGGGACAAAGACTATGGTCCTTGGATCCATTCCACTGTCCATTAGTAGATCTGATGGCCTCCACATGGATGATGTCTCAAGTTACAAAAAATAGAATCAGTTGAATAAACTCCATGTTATTCCAAGTGCGGTTACAAATATAAGGGCAAACTGTGTTTTGATTTAAAGAAATAATTTAGTAAATGTGGTTTTAGAATTATTTCTCAGAGAGAAGCAAATTAAAGAGAAGAAAAGATGTTTGCCTTTTCCCGGTTAAGGGTCGCCACAGCGGAACTCCGGTCCGCTATTGATTGGCAGTAGATTTTCATGAACACCGAGGTGCCAGCTCGACGTCCAATCTTCAAAGAAGGCACGCCCATTTACGCATGTCTTTCAAATGCCACCCAACCGCAGGGAGGACATGTAGACTCTACACAGAAGGCACTCCCCGCACTCCAGCTGAGAATCGAAGAGGAGAACCTCTTGCTGTGAGGCAACAACGTTACCGCTGCACCACCGTGACATTCTAAAGAGAAGATAAGATAATGGGCATAAAAAAAATTTGCAAGTAATTGATACAAAAGAAAGCTCAGGAAGTTCTTAACAAAAATATAGTGTGAGGTGTTTTGAATGCCATAGGTATGTGTTAGTGAATGTTGCTTCCTCAGAAATGGCAGAAGTATAAGAATGTTGCCAGAAAAGGAATCAATGCACTGAGAAACTGCCTATTAAATGACAAAAGTGTTAGGTTTAAGCCTGATACTGACACAAAGTTTTAAATCTTGACAAAAAGTGCTTTCAGAAACTTGAGTTTCAAAGCCACAAAAAGGTTCAAAGACTATATTACTATCACATGTGATCCTTAATCTAATACTAATGGGTCAAAATGTGTTAAGTTTACAAAAATAAATCCTTAAGTATTTTATTTCAAATTGTGTCACTTCAAGAACCCAATATTCTGTAAAGAATTGTTAGTGAACTGCTGTATATAACTGAGGAGGTCCCCTTCAGATGATCGAAGTTTCAAAACTTTGAACATCATACAACCGAGGACCAAATGATCGAAGTTTTGAAACTCTGAACATTCTGAATGGAGAACAGAGTACAGCCCGGAATGGGAATTTTACAGTTTTCCTTGCCATAGTGTGATCTTAAAGTTGGTATATTTAATTAGCAGGGGGTGTGGTGCGCCCATCCACCCTTAGAAAAGATAACTTTGCTACGTATGCTAAAGCTAAAATATTTGTCAAGCCAAGCATGTGAATATCCTATGCACATTTAGCAAGTTATAGGTATCCTGATTGTCTTGGTTCATTTGACAAAAGCCCATTAACATCAGATTCTGGTTGGCTGCGTGATGTAAAATATTAAAGCCCTGGCTCTGATCTAACTGTCCTGGTTTTGTCCAGTGTCCTAACCCCTAAAGAGGTTGCTCAGGGATAGTCAGAGTGAGCAGCTGGTGCCAAGTCACCTGTCTTAGAGGAAGGTTGTGGCCAAATCTGCTGCTACTTTGACCTCTTGCAGAGACTGGAGAATAACGTGGTTGCATGCAGGGTCTTGACATATATGAAAAAACACTGTGTGCATTATAGCCATAACTGCTGCATGAACAGGAAAGTGCATATGTCATGGTAGAGTACTGTGTGCCGCTCTTTGGTAGCATGTACAACTATGCTCACCAAGGAATGGTGAGTTAGGCTGCATACTAAAATAAGCTCCTTTTATAGCTGCCTGGATAACAGCACCTTCAGTGATCAGCTGTTGAATGCTGTCCTGATTACTAAAAGACAGTAAGGCATCAAAAGGAAAGATCTGCTAGAAAGTGGAGTCTTCCTCTTATGTAATGATGGGAGGGTGCAACATATGGGTTTGTAGACTAGTGGACAATAGAGAAAATGGGACCTAGAAGGAAAAAAATGAACATCAGATTTTGAAAGTCTTACTGTCCCATAGAATTCTTCTGCTTGTATAGAAATAGCTGCTGACATCATACAGATAGATTCTCAGCTGCTTGGCTTCCCTGCTTCCAAGTACTTCACATATGCACTAATGTCACCTTTTTTTGATGGGATTCCAGACACATCTTATCTCAATTCCTGATAGGTCTGACATTGTTGGCAGGTCATAGGTGACAGGATGATCAGGACACACAGAAGCACTTCTGACAGTGAAGTTAGCATGCCTTATCCGTTTCACAATAAAAATGAAAAATATAGTTCTGCTCAAGAATCAGTGAAATCACTGCATTCCATTTGAAATACACCCCATCACTTGCTTGGGTCTTAGAAACTTGGCTTATTTTCCTTGTTTCATGTGTTATCTTTTGAATTATTTTCAGATGCCATAGAAGTCCTAGCCCTTTCACTAATGTGAACCTTTTACAACCCTCTAGAGTTTTCACTTGACCTGACTGGTGTTGCATTTTATATTGTTCTGTCCCAGATCCCCTTTTTTGGCACCCTCAACCCTTTTTGTTTACTGCCGACACTATTCGGTCCCACCGGCTGTTTGGGCAACTGTACTGTTGAAATGAAATCTCATCTTTGGTATCTGCTGTGAACTAACACAGGCAAGGAGAATTTTTTTAATCACACTGAGCTCTGTGGATGTGTAGCCAGTTATTTATAGAAACTGGCAGTTGACTAGCTTATCACCTGTTATTTGACCATTGTCAGCTAAAGGGCAGGGACATCAGAGCCAAGTCACGCAGTCTGGCAAAAGACTATGGAAAGCAAACTGTTTAGTTCCAGAACAGCAAAGTTTCTACTTATAGGGCTTGGCATACTATTAGCATAAGGTAAATATTAACAGTACATGTGCACATTGCATCCACTGATCCAAAATAATAGGGATAAAAATAGTATAACATATGTACAAAAGGGTGATAGGTTAAAGAGAAACAAAAAAGGAAAGTAGAATCGATGATGCAAACTAACATTCTTGCAATATATTTCAAACCTATCCAATGATTTAGAGGTGATGATTCTTTTCCCAGCTACTTCACATATTAACAAAATGTCTGTATGAGTGACAGAACTCATGATCAGATTAAGGCAAAAGGCTGTCATTTGTAGACTTTGGCCCTCAGACGTAACACACTCTCAGCCTTGGCTGCACCATGATATTGACTTCATGAAATCTGAGCACAGGGTTAGTAACAGGAAGCACCCTTGGCAGGGCTTAATACCCACCTTGAATTAATTCAGTTTAATGCCAATAATGTGGACACATCTGTTCATACAGTGTATAGATACCATGCAGAAGTGACCCTGATATGTCATATTTACAAAGGACCTCCCACAGCACATGCTAAGGCACAAGTTTCACAACCTCTCCTGCAGTTACACAAGGTTGAAGAGCTGATTCTTTCTCTAGTGGTATTTCTGGAATAATCATTGCTCCTTCTGAGGCTGAAATATAAATTTCAAACACTTTCTCTATAATACAACATTCTGGAATAGATTTTTGCAGGCTGTCTGAGAGTGCAGTTAGAAAAAAAACATTCTGGTCTCTTTTCTTAATGATGGGGATCACTACTCTAGTTAATGAATCTATAAGTATTTCTTTTACATTTTATGGTTAGAGAAAAGGCATATCAGTCATGCCACCACAACACTAGTCATTGCCTTCAGTATATCTTGCTAGATGTCATCCTCACCTACTGACTTGTTTTTATGCAGGTGTCTGACCACTGTAATCACTTTAGCTACAGTAATGGCCTGAAATTTATCAAACATTTCTGCCACTATTTGTTGATAGGAGTGCATTTCTCCTGGTTTAAGGAGCTCCATAAAATGTTCCTTCCATTTCTTAGTAGTCTCTCGCCTGAATATTCTGCACCCTTGCTTAGCAAAGCATGTGTAAAGTCCTGCCAAACCCTCTAGAGGTGCAAAATGGTTTGACAAACATCTCTGGGATGCCCTGATAGTCCTCATCTATGACATCTCTAAACTAGTCCAATTTTCTAGCTTTGCTTTATAACATCTGTAGTTGTAGTCTTCGTGACCTGCCAACATTCTGTTAAATGAACATCACCCACAAGGAAACACCTTTACCCACCACTATTGTTTGCTGCTAGTACCTAAAGTTGCCCCTCTAAGAAGAAGCAACCCCACTCTGACAATTGTTCCTTGATGCCTCCTTGACTAATGAAATGTTAAACACAGTCTGTTCCGATGAAGTGTTCCTTGCCTCACTTAGAACGCAAAGACTTCATGGATGAAGTAGGATTTAATTCATCTTGATCAGAAGACCTTGCCAGGCGTTTTAGTTCTCACTTCCCTTATTGTTTTCATTCATGTCTTCCAGAGCTATTCTCACGCTGAAGTGCTCTATTGGAAAGTATGCTTAAGCTGTGGTGCTTGCTAAAGGCAGTTTCTGACTTACCCAACAACTGAAACTTTGGATTTAAAAGAAAAAGACCTTTCTTCCAAATCACATTCTGTCATTCGCCATGTGACTGTTGAAATCTCCCATCAGCAGAAGACACGATCAACAGTACTTCATCCACCTTCTTCAAGTAGGTTGAGTGCTCTATATATATGTATTCAGCATGACAAACATGGGTGACAAACAAGGTTCACAGCTTTTTTCTGTGACACAAAAAGTCAATCCTCTCTGCAGTACTTACCCTACTTTTTTCAAGTAAACTGAGTGCTCTATACAGATGTTTGTTGCATGACAAATACATTTCTCAGCTTTTCTTTCTGTGATTTTCTGCCACAAAAAGACTATCCTCTCATCCACTGGGGAGAAAAACACTCCAACTCCACAGCCTTATGTTAGGATCTTGTGAATTTTCAGAAGCCTGCCTGGAGCCCTCTCATGAGGCACAATTTACAAATGTACAGCATTTCCATCAGGGCTGGGTCAGAGACTGTCCTGTAAGCCAGGAACAGGTCACCTCTTAATAACCTGTAGGAGACAGAATAAAGTGAGAGAGCTTTCAGTCTTTCTGTGTAAGACTTGTTTTTGTGCACCCTGTAATTTATTAGTGAGAAACCTCTATGGTCTCTCTAATTGTTGCAGGTGTCTGGTGAGGTACATGCAAAATGAAGTTGTACTCTATTATTGCTCTGATGAGGGCTGAGTATAATATAATTATAACATTCTTAGATCTAGATGTGATGTCTTTACTGATAAGATGTGCCACATAGAAAGATTTCCTTACTACTCTGGATACGTATCCAGAGTAGTAAGGAAATCTTTCTATGTGGTTGCTGTCAACCTGAGTACCCAGATCACATACCACTGGTTCTACACTTAGGGGGTGCTGCCTATAATGTAATTAGCAGGGATGGCAGCTTTCTCAAAGGGAATAATAATGCATTTTTTTAAATTTAGCTTTAATCCATGACTTTGGCACCAATCATTTCTCTATGTTAACCCAGTCTGCAGTATATTAACATTGTTGGGGGACTCAGTGAGTGTGTCAATTTGCAATCATCAGCAAACTTGGTTAGGCATAGACCATCCAAGTTTGCCTGGATTTCTTCTTCTTCTTTCAGCTTTTTCCCAGTTAGGGGTCGCCACAACAGATCATCTGTCCACTCATGATTGGCAGTGGAGTTTTACGGTGTCGAGTTGCCAGCCCAACCTTTCACAGAAGGCACACACACGCATGCACACACTCATGCCTAGGGCCAATTTAGAGTGTCCAATCCACCTACAGCATGTCTTTGGGATGTGGGAGGAAACTGGAGCACCCGGAGGAAACCCATGCGACCACAGGGGGGACATGCAGACTCCGCAGAGAAGGCACCCCAGCCGAGGATTGAACCAGAAAACCTCTTGCTGTGAGGTGACAATGCTAACCACTGCACCATTGTGGCCACTCTGACTTCTGAGAAATAAATTTTGAACAGTAAGAGGCCCAGAACAGAACCCTGTGGTACGCCACTGATGACTGGTCTTTTGCTAGAGGTGAAGTCACCTACTTTGACAGTATATGTCCTGTCGGTGAGCCAGTTGGCTACCCATCTGGTAATGTAGGGTTTAATTCCCAACTGAGAGAGCTTCTCTATAATACCTGAATGGGGAATTGTGTCAAATTCCTTGGCTAGGTCAAGATAGGTGGTAGGCACTGTATTTCCCCTCATCCATGGTCTAGGTGATTTTCTCGAAGAAGTCAACCACATTTAACAGGAATGATCTACCTTTAATGGATCCAAACTGAGTTGGGTCCAGAGTTTCGAGATTACCTATGTCCTTGTTAATACGTCCATAATGATTCTTTCCATGGCCTGAAGATGAGGCTAGTCAAGCTTATTGGCCTATAATTCCCAGGGTTGGTTGATAGTACCCCTTTGTGCAGAGGGATTGCTGTTGCTGTCCTTCATTCCACTGGAACATAGACAGTTCACAGGCTATGATTAAATATGAATCCAAGCAGGTCTGCTAGGTCATGTTTTAAGTTGTTTAAAAGACAACCTGGGTTGTTGTCTGGTCCCATTGATGCCATGTATTTGGCCTTGGAGAATGTCGAGATGATCTGCTCCCCTGAGATTATAGACTGAGGAATGGTGGCAGGAACACTTGGGGGATGACTGGAGGGGACAGGAGGGTAAAGTTTGCTCCATATCTGTCAGCTAGCAGGTTGGCTACTAACTCCACTTGAGTATGGGTGGTGCCATCGACAGCCAGTTCACGGCATAGCTGGGTATTCCCTTTTAGATTTCATATGTAGTTAAAGAATGCCTTGTGATTATCCTTAGCTATGGATGTTACTTTTGCTTTGTAATTAGCTTTGGAGACTTGACAAGATCTCTGATTTGTTTGTTTGTTTGTTTAAGCTAGAGAGGGATATCTTTTTCTTATAGGTTCGTAGGTATGTACTAGGTGATAAACAGAACATGCTGGAGGGATAGATTCCTGTCTCAGAGACTTCCCCTGCTCTGGAATAGGCTGCCCATTCATGTCAAGCAAAGCTCCTTATTAACCCGCTTTAACAGAAATCTTGACAATTTGATGATTAATAAGAAATTCACCCCAGAAATCACTGCTGTGGCTCTGATTGACAGGGGCACAGGAAAATAATTTTCTTGGGTGGTGAAAGCCAGGGTACTCATTTGGCTAGGCTTGTATAGTTTCTTTCTCTTGTTGTATAGTCTGTTTATACTAGGGTCCACCAGGGTAGCTTGTTTTTTTGACAAAACCAGGTTTTAATCTGGTCAGATACAGCCAATACTATACAACTGCTTAAGTGCTTATACAGGGCACTGGTGTACACCACTGCATAGGAGTTAGATATCTTTGCTCAAGGGGGCTTTGAAACTTCTTACACCATCAGTTAGTAGGAAGTACTTTGTCTTTGAAAAATTCTTAAGCATTTTTGAGCTTGATGGGGTATCTGGTCTTATAATTATATCGAACAAGACTGATTTATGGTCCGATCTTACTAGGAAGGACATCGCGTGGGGAGGTTACAATTCTCTTTCATATTAGTGAGTGCTATGTCTAGGACATTTGAGCCTGTTGTGAGTGGGCTGACTAGCTGTTCCAGAGCATTTACATTGACAAAGTCCAAGAACCTCTGAGCCTGCATGTTTTCAGTCATGTATGTTCCCCAATCGATGGTAGGATAATTAAAATCACCCATGAGTAAGGTGTTGGGCTGTATGGCAAGTGACTCCAGTAAGTCCAAGTATGCAGTATGTTTTTCCTGTTTCATGGTGGGGGATCTATAGCTAGCTATGATGTGATAAGGGGCTTTGCCTATAGTTAATTGGACATGGAGTAGCTCAAGAGAGTCATACTGTTTAACCAGTCTTGAGCCATATTTATCCTTAATGAAGATGGATACTCCTCCTTTGGTTCTTTTATGCTCAATTTGTGGCCTGAATGCCAGGAAGGCATTATAGCCCTGCATGGCCAAGGTGCTTTCCACACCTTTGAACTATGTCTCGGTGACTTCACAGACGTCAGCATCTTCTGAAGTGAAGAGTGCTTCCTGGAAATGCTGTTTCTTGTTTAGACTCCTAGCATTAAGCAGCAGTGCCTTAAGTTTATCTATATATCACTCTACAAGAGTAATATATTTAAAACACACAGTATACATAGTAATTGAAACTGTATAGCAGACAACATAGTGTAAAGGCAAATATGCAACAACAGTGTACACAATACAATTATTAAAATGTGCAGTAATTATATACAATGTAAGGTAAACAGGCCCACAATTTCTTCAGAGGGTTGATTATTATGTTATGCCATGTTAAACATACCTCTCAACTGTACAGATTTGCACAGAATGTCCAGATTTTTGCCTCATATTTTTGGTCTGTTTTTCATAAAATTTTCTGGCAAATTAGTTGCGCATCATTAAAAACAATGACAGAGATTTGAGTTTCAAACTTTATAACCTTCAGTAAGTTCATGCTAATGCAAAACCTGTTATTATATCAACTTTCGACGTTTGTAAGAGCAATATTTAAAAATTGTTCCTATTTTTGGGCCTTTGTCCCATTTTTATTTATGGCTTTGTCCAGAATTTTTGCTCTAAAAGTTTGAGAGGCATGCCATGTTTATCTGGCTCAGCTGTTAAGGCTAATCCTCTCCCACATGAGAAAATAGCTACAAAAGTCAAGGCTGTAAGCATCTCGTAAAGCACCAGCTGCTGTCTGATGCTTATTAGGGTCTTGTGACAGTAAGCTTTCATTTTTTTTGTGGGAAAGTCTACCAGACATTTAGACATTTATTTCTTAAGTAATAAATACCATCATCATTAAATTAAAGATGGTAATAAATACTGAGCAATGGAAGCCATATGTAGATGTTTTTAAAGTTATTGAGAGTAGAGCATTTAACTTGTCTTACATAAAAATGCATGACAGTTGTGTGTAATACAATTAGAACATAACTTAACAATAGTTTAGCATTTATAACTGCTTTCAGCATCACCAGCAAACAAAGAGAACATGTTGTGCTTTACAGCTGAGCTGTATAGACTCACAATAAAAAAAAGCCTCAAAAATGGTTGAGATATACCCAAGCTGTATGTACCCAATGTATATTTGCTAAAGTATGAAAATCTGAAGTTGGTTTAGCTCTATGTTTCACCATTCAGAATATCAATCCTAGTATTCAGGCAAAAAATAAATAAGTTCAAATATGTCTGCTTTAGTATTTATATGATAGCAACATGCTTACATACCCAGAGGGAACATTTTTTAATAATCAGTATTTGTGTTGTAGCAATGCATGTTTGGAATATGTAGCTACTTGTATTTGTAACTATAAGGATGATATAATGTAATTTTCTGTACAGATTTGCTGAACATCATGCATGTATGCATGTTTTTATTACAAGTAGCAGAATGTGTAAAATTTACTCACCTAAAGGGTATGTACTTTTAGCTGGTGTCTTTTGGTTAGGACAGATACCAAATGGCATTACACTCTTGAGGTAGACCATAGACATAAATCAAATGACTCATTTACCATTAAGCCTTTATTTTGACTGAGGGGAGATACTAGTTTTATTGTTTTTAGTTTGATTTTTTGGGTTCCTATCAGTTAGTCGAAACTTTAGCAATTCGAACTCCATATGTTCGAACTGTGAAGTTCGAAAACTGATTATCGCAAAGCTGCAGAACACCGAATTCTTTCCCAGGGAAAGAATTTGATGGGCCATTTCTGTGGCTTCACTATTTTCAGCACTGTGGTGGAAAGTTACGGGTCGAGTTCAGGTAAGTGTGCGATTGTGCGGATGTTAGGGTTAGGGTGCTGGTGAGGTGGGTGTGCAATAGTGACAGACTTTATGGTTAGGGCGGGATAGGTGAGTTAGGGTTAGGGCACGGGTCAGGTGAGTGTGTGATAGTGATGGACCTTAGGGTTGGGTTTGGGTTAAGGTAAATGGATAGATAGTAGTGTATGTACAGTTTAGTATAGGCTTAGATGTAGGATTTTAAGTGTATGTGTGTGGATTGCTGTTTTTTTGGTGTGCTTGTGTTGTGTGTATGTTTCTTGGAACAGCAATTTTTTTCTGGGAAAAAAAATCACTGTTCTAAGCCTTCAACGGTTTTGTACTTTGAGGTTAGAAGTTCGAACATATGGTATTCGAACTTCTGCCGTTTCATCAAAGTGATATAGACCCTGATTTTTTCTCATAGTTTTGCCATTTTGGCCAGTTTTACAAAATTTCAAATCAGCTACATTTAAACAGCTATTTAAATGGTGAACTGTGAAATATTTTCTTCCAAATACTGTAAAAGGATACAGATTCATTTCAGGCTTGTAAGATTTTTAACTTAAATACATTGCTGTTGGTGTACCTAGGTTCTTAAGTTCATAGGATGAAACTAGGCTATTTGCCCAGAGGCCCTTATAAGCCTTGCCAAGAATTTCGCCCATGTTCCCCTCAAAGTCAGCACATATTTCCCCTATCCAGCAGGGAAACAGGTGGGATCTCAAGGGTGCATTTTCTGTTTCCAATCCAGTCTTCCAAGTTCCTCTTAAAGAGGGCTACAGAGATACTCTGCTTGACATGGAGAGGGAGTCTATTACACAGATGAGGGAGTCTTTGGGACACAAATTTATCCTACCAACAAGTTCTATTAATGTCACAGACCAAATTAAGGCCTTGCATGTGGGTTGCGCGATTAGAGTTTGTCTTACGGATATGCAGCAACTCCATCAATGCTGAGTCTGAAATGGCCTTGTATGCCAGACACAGGTCACCTCTGAGCAGTCTGTATGAGACTGAGTAGAGGGACAGGGCTTTTACCCTATCTGTATAGGATAGGTGTTTGAGACCCTGGATTTTCCTGGTCAGGAACCTCTGTGCTCTCTCCAACTGCTGCATGTGTTTGGCAAGGTGTATGCCAAAGGGGGCATTGTACTCGATAGGAGGAGTACACAGGTGTTATGACCTCCTTGTTCCTGGATGAAATACCCCTATTTATGAGGTGGGCCATGTAGAAAGCCTTCTGTACAATGGAGGCAACGTGGCGGTCAAAGGTCAGGTTCCTATCAACCTGGGTGCCCAAGCCCCTCACGACTGATTGCATGCTTAGTACATTATTATTAATATGATAGTTAGTGGGGATGACATTTTCTTCAAAGGGACTAGTGATGCATTTCTTGGCATTCAGTTTGAGGTCATGCTTCTGGCAACAGTCATTAGTTTGGATAAGGCCCTCTTCACATCACTAGGGGAAGTTAAGACAGCGCCCAGCTTGCAGTCATCTGCAAACTTGGTCAGCCACAGACCACTGATTTTGGCTTGCACCTCAGAAAAGTATATCCCAAACAGTAGAGGCCCTAAGACAATTCCTTGGGGTACACTGCTTGTTACAGGTCTACTACTAGAGGTGGCTTCCCCTACTTTGACTGAGTGGGTTCTATCAGTGAGCCAGTTAGCTACCCATCTGGTAACACATGGGTTGAGGCCTAGCTGGGAGAGTTTATCTATTATGCCTGAGTGGGGAATAGTGTCAAAGGCTTTGGCTAGGTCAAGATAGCTGGTGTGCACCATCTTCCATGGCTTTGGTGACTGTTTTGAAGAAGTCGACCAAGTTTAACTGTTTTATTTTCTTTACTGTTGCTTTGTCTTGTATGAGAGATAAAAATAATGATTATGTCTGAGTTTTACATTGCGTAAATGTCAGTCAAATTAATCCTATATCAGGTAGAAATTTTAGAACCTTTGATTAAAAGACCATAGTGCCTGTGGCCCAAGAGGTAGCATGCTGGTTTTGACGTAGAAGGCTGTGGGCTCTATTCCCACATCTGGTAGCTCAATTGTTGATGCTAAAGTACAACAAAAGGGGGGTGCTGCACATCTGAGTGTGCTGTATTTTGGATGAGATGTTAAACCAAGGCTCATCTGCTTAAATTGGTAGTAGAGCAGGTGGATGTAACAGATCCCGCAGCACCTATTGAAAAGAGTAGAGAAAATCCCACAATGCCTTGGTCAAATTTCCCCTTGTAATATAAATGCGACCTCAGGTCTCCGCTGAAAAGAGGCTACTAGTCTAGTGGGACTAACCCGGTCAACAAAGGATAAATAGGATCATAGGAAATTACTAGGCTATTGGCCCTGCGGCCCTTACAAGCCTAGCCAAGAATTTAGCCCATGTTCTGACAAGTCAGCACCTGATGCCCCTGTCCAGTAGGGACACAGGTGGAATCCCAGGGGTGTATTTTATGTTCCCCATCCAGTTATCCAGGTTGAGCTTAAAAGGGGGTTAACAGGGCACTTTGCTTGATGTGGAGAGCAAGTCTATTCCATAGAAGGAAGAGTCTCCAGGACACATATCTGTCCTGCCACAAGTCCTATTGATGTCACAGATCAGGTTGAGGTCATGCATGAGGGTTACTCGAGTGAAGCTTGACTTACGGATATGCAGCAGTCCCATCAACGCAGGGTCTGAGATTGCTTTGTATGCCAGACAGAGGTCACTTCTGAGGAGTCTGTATGAGACTGAGTAGAGGGACAGGGCTTTTAGCCTATCTGTGTAGGGTAGATGTTTGAGGCCCTGGATTCTCCTGGTGAGTAACCTCTGGGGTGTCTCTAGCTGCTGCATGTGCTTTGTGAGGTACATGCTGAAAGAGGCATTGTACTCAATAATGAGTTTTATAAGGGAAGAATACAGGGATGCTATGACTTCCTTGTCCCTGAATGAGATACCCTTACTAATGAGGTCGGCCATGTAGAAGGCTTTCCGTACAATGGAGGCAACATGGTGGTCAAAAGCCAGTTTGCTATCAACATGGGTGCCCAAATCCCTCATGACTGATTGTGTGCTTAGGACCTTGTTATTACTGTGGATAATATGTGGGGATGTCACTCTCCCCAAAGGGGATGATGATATAGTGTTGCCACTTAATATATGTTTAGTAAGGTTTTGTAGCTAGTAGTCCCTCCTGTTTTATTTAAGAGTAAGGTTTATGTTTGGATGGGTTCACAGTTCTGAATTAGTACTAACTGTGTGTTGTTTCCATCCGGTAATTTAGAAGCAGCAAAGTAGGCCCACAGTGTTCCGATATTCAATAGATGAATTGCTTTTTGAAAACATATTTGCTTAAAATCCATTTTCTACACTATTCAAAGTGAAGACTGGTTTTAACTGAGGAATTTTTAGACACCTTTTTTAAATTCTTTCATTGTTGACAATGATGTAAGTACATGTACAGTAAAAGAAAAGATAGCAAACCACTGCAAACATTTTATTTTTTATGCATTATATACATATTTTATTTTTAACAATCATTATTAACGTCAATGTTATTTAAATTGCTCAGTTTCTGTCTTTCCTTAAATCTCATTTCTCCTCCTGAGTATTCTTCTTTAGGCATTGTTCCCAGAAATTCCATTTATTTCTCTGTAGTTTGCCTCATACCTTTTCTAGTGATACCACCATCAGTTATTTAAAATGTTTTCCAGCATTCAGTACTTCAATGACGGTTTAAATTTTGATTTCCATTTTCAAATAATTGTTTTTTTGGCAGCCAATACCATTAAACTTAGTAAGGCTTCACAATGTCTAGGCAATGCAGATCCTATATCTCTGCTCAAACAAATCATTCCCTTAGTTAGAACCATTTACTTCCTCAACATTTTTGACAAAGTACTCCATATGGACTTTTTGAAATCAGAAGACTCATTACATCCCTCCCAAAAAATGTTTCAAATTATGTCTCTCTTTCCCAGCACTCCTTCAGCATTTGCTATCCACCTGAAGAAAATTCTCTAAAGTCTGTTTGGGGTATGAAAATAACCATGAAAACACTCCCAAGCAAAATTATAAATCTTCTGGACATTGTTGCATACTTGGGAGCCATATTAGCCATACAGATGCCCTCCCATTGCTCATTTGTATACTGCCTTTCCATTCTCTCTTCCCAAACTTTTCTAACTTCTTCTGATTAATTCTTGTAGTCATCATGCAATATTTTATAAGCCTGTTAAGCATTCCTTTGTATCAGCAGCTTCTGCTCTAGAGATCACTAAAACCTCTTACCATAGCTGGTCTTTCATTTAGCACTCCCCTGTCCCTTTCTGCTTTCTTATACTCTGTCATCAGTCCCCAGTAGGGAAGATAGCCTCAAGCCTGCAATTCAACCTTCTACTTGGCTTCATCCCACCCAGTTACCCTTTCCTTGCTATTTGGTCCCAGTACCTTGGTCCCTTTGCTAATTTATTCTAGTAAATTCAAAATCTGCCTATTTTCTATACCACTACTTGTAGTTATTCTTACTGGTAAAATCTCCTTTCTTCATTCCTGTGTTGTCTTGGTTCTTAGAATACTTTCTGCCACTTTATGTATATGCTATTCTGTATGGTTGTTGCTATTTTCCTTAAGGACCTGCATTGAGAATTCTACTCTCATTATTACTTAAATTCTCCCATTTCATCATCATCCCTTTCCACTTTCATTTATTATTTTGTATGTTATGTCTATGAGCCTTAACTACATAACTCTGAAGTATCCCTACAAATCATATAGTCCTAAACCACTTTACTGTATGGGGAGAATCAACTTGTCTTACTCAGCTCTTGCTCTTTCACCCTCCTAAATACATTTTTTCAGCTTTATTGATTATGATCCACAATGTCTGCTCTGGTTGATAAAAATACACCTGACCTACATATAAAACTAAATGGACTAGAAATATTTCTCCTTATAGCTTACTATCCATAATCAAGAGCTTTTGGTGTTACAGTTTTTGGATTATTTTTATTTAGTCTCTCCTCACGTATCCTTAGCTGCCATAATGAAATCCTTTTTAATCCATATACCTCCATCTTATTATGTACCTATAAATATGAGCTGAACCAATTTATGTATGGGTACATACTTTACTGCTGTAGCCTTTGTTTTATCTTCAGTTATTTTATATCATGAAAAGACATGAAACTGTCACAGAATGTTCCTTAGTACTGTAATGCCCTTTTCTGAATTTATCAAGTACAAAATAATATCACTTTCAAATAAAGCTAACATTTTTTCATTACCATACCAGTTATCTTCTTGAATGTTTGAGTCACTTGTTTTCTTTGTTAATGGCTCTAAATATAAAGTAAATAACAAATAACAAAGGGGAAAGAAAACAGACACCCCTGTCTGGTTCTTCAGTTTGAACATTGCTTCTTGGAGAGGAACCCTCTTACCTTAATTCTTCCCTCTAACCTTTCACATATTTTCCTAATTAGCCCTATTATTTGTTAGGAAATGCAACATTTTCTATTGGCATTCTCAGAAATCTATGACTCTATTGAATGACTTCTCTGCATTAAGATCTACCAACATTAGCAGCATTTTCTTACACTCTGCTTACTCTAGATCACCATTGTTCTATCAATGTTGTCAAATGTTTGGTTTCCATCCACAAAGCCACATTGATCAGTTTTGGCAACAGCTTTGCCATCCTCTTAGCTGGTATAGACATAAACACTTTATAATCATGGATGAAAACTGAAAACTGAAATGGGTCTATATGAAGCTGGGTCTGAAATTTCATTAACAAATGTCTTTACTCTCTTTGGGTAATACAGCCACCAAAGCTTTCTTCTAAGATGCTGGTACTTCCTCCCTTTAAAAATGTTGTTAAAGAAACCCTTCTAGAGTTTTGTCTCTTTCTTCTCTCTCAACTTTAGACCTCCAGAGGAAGGCCATCTGCTTCTGGAGATGTTCCCGTTGATTGATTATACATCATCATTTTTATCAAAGTCTCTTCCTATCTTAGCCATTAATTGTTAATCTTCATTTGCCGCTGACCTTGGCATTCTTAAGTCTTCCATAAATATTTAATTTGTACCTTTTCTTTATTTCCACATTCCTCTATTTTATACAAATGATAATAAAATGTTAGAAATATCTCTCTCTATATATATATAGGATATCTTGTTATGCTTCTTGTTATAGGCAACAAGCTTTGCTATTTTCTCTTGTCTAAATCATGCTAAAAATGTTTGTGCTCAGGAATTGCTATCAAAAAAATAATTATTTAACAGCAACCTTTCTAAACTCATGAATACTATCCTAAAACGGGTCTATATTAGATCACCGAATGCTTAAAAAAGTGAATGGTGATTGATCGAACTTATGTAAGCAAAAGCTTAAAATATCATTGCAACAGAAACCCAAAGTTTTTCCTAGGGAAAGAACTCAGTTGTCCGTTTCTGTTGCTTTGGTATTTTCAGTGCTGTGGTGGAAACTTATGGGTCAGGTTCAGGTAAGTGTGCGATTGTGTGGATGTGAGTGTTAGGGCAGGTTAGGTGAGTTAGGGTTAGGGTACGGGTTAGGTATGTGTGCGATTATGTGGATGTGAGGGTTAGGGCGGGTTAGGTGAGTTAGGGTTAGGGAGCGGGTGAGGTGAGTGTGCGATAGTAACAGACCTTAGGGTTAGGGTTTGGGTTAAGGTAAGTGGATAGTTAGTGGTGTGTGTATAGTTTAGTGTAGGGTTATGTGTCAGATTTTAGATGTATGTGTGTGGATTGCTGTTTGTTTGGTGTGCTTGTGTTGTGTGTATGTGTTTTGGAACAGCGATTTTTTTGTTCTGACAGCTCGAGATTGTAAGCTTTCACTTACATAAGTTCGATCAATCACCGTTCGCTTTTTTAAGCGCTCGGTGATCTAATATAGACCCTCCTAAAACACCACTATTTCCCCTTTGGCATTTCATAATTGCTCCCGTTTTTGCTCTGTGAGATTCCCTTTATAATGCAATAGCTTACATTTTGTCAACCTCTCTAAATAATTCCTGTTACTTTTCCCCATATCTCTTTCTCTCTGATTTTTACCACAAGTTATACTCCATTTAATCTCACTCAATAGCTATCCCTTTTAAAGAAATTTTTGTCTTCTCTAATAACCCTTGAATCAGTCCCCTATCCATTCCTTAAAATTCTCTCTCTCTCTCTTTGACAGATAAGTAAGAACACACAAGAGTCTCATTTTTACTTTATTACCCTCTATATTTACTTTAGTTTTTATTGGTGCATAATCTGTAATAGTTATTAGGTATATTTCTATGCTTTCAATGAAATACACATGTCCTGGGAAATAAAATGTTTATGCAGTGTAGCCCAGTTATTGCATTCTGGGGAATAATATGTAAATTCTGCCTGGGTACCTACTACTGAATTTATTTTTTTTGTACAAAAATTCTCATATATTTCCTTAGAAATCTACTCTCTCTTTGGGTATATTTTTCTCTTCTAGGCCCCCAGTACATCTTCACTATTGCAAATCAGGTTTCATTCCTTACCCATAAATAATATTTCTTGCCGAAGGCTTATGATTTCTTTCCATAGTATGTTAAACTCAATAGCAGCAGTTTTAGGAGGAATATAAATGCATGGCAGCATAACCCTTCTTCCCTACCAATAATCCCTTAGTTCCACAATTCTACCATTATTATATTTTTGTTTTCTTCTTCTGTCTCTACTGGAGCCCCTTTAGCTGTCAGTATTATTTCTCCCCTTTTCCTTTGTTCATGATATTCTGTTATATATCTAGCATTCCAGCATGAAATCCTTTATTTTTCAAATTCACATGCTCATTTCCATTCAAATGTGTCTTCTGCAGCATTGCTATTTACAACCCACACTTTTTAATATAATTCAGTACTCTTTGCTTTTTGTCTATAACTGTAAGGTCATTTACAATTCATGATAATATGGACTGAGTAACCATTATTATAGAAAACTATTACTCTTGTTATACAAGACAGTTTTTTTGAATTTATATTTCTAGCATTTAGCTTACATGCACATATTAATGTCTATCAGTCTGATTTCTTATCTAGTTGTTTCTTCTCAACTCAATTTAAATCTATGTCGCATTTTCAAGACTTTTTGTTTCAATGAAAACACTCAAACAAAAAATCTAAATACATTATCAGAACCCTCCATCACCTTATAAATTACAACAGACAGACAGACAGACAGGACTATGGTCTTCTTCAACAGCTGAAGTTTACCCCCAGAGAGCAGCATTTTCTGGAAAATGAAGGCTGCATCCACTGGCATGACATAACCTAAAATTAAGGTTATCCATGCTAAACCAAATATTGCAGCCTGTGATCCCACTTACACTAATTGCCAGTGGTACTTTTTGCATCTCCAGTCACCTCCAAGATGCGACAAATAGCCTATATGCTTTCAGTAAAAACTAACTTTCAGTCCTAACAAAAGTGCACGGACTCCCTTTAAATAAATAAATAAATTGTGCACTGTTATACTAAATGCATTAAAGTACTAAGGCTGCTAGTGAGGCAATTATTTGTATAACTTATTCAATTCTGACAGTTTCGAACTTAATTTATTTTTCACTGAACAGCTTATCAGTATAAATGTAACTATTAGTTACACTATACATGGAGAAACAACTAAGGTCAGTTCTTGATAATGTGCAAACAGTTCTTAAGGACACGAAACAATTCTTACAGGACCTGCATGGTTTTGTTAGTTGTAGAGAACACAGATCCTTTATGCGCCACTGAACCCGATGGCTCAGGGCCAGGGCAGGGCAGAAGTATTCCTATCACCCTTTTTTATGCAGTGATGTAGGAGCTGTATGTAAGGTCATTGAATCTTAATGGCCTTCTTTACAAACAGATGACTGTATTAAGGGATTGGCAGGGGACAGACCATGCATAAGGTACAAGAACATGAAGTCATTGAAACAACATTTATGTTACAGGATGAATCAAACACCTTTAATACATTCTGGTGTGACCCCTGGCACACAACAATGCAATAGATGTAATTTTTGTACATATATAAATACATCTAATAAGTTTGTTCATCCTAGTGCAGACATTGTCTTTAGATTTAATGTTATAGCCAATTGTCGTACTCCAGATGTGATTTATCTTGCTTTATGTAAGTCTTGTACTAGTTTCTATGTGAGCAAGATGAACTGCCTCTTTTTGAAGTGGATAAGGACTGGAGATAGCAGAAATGCACTAGCCAAGCATGCAATGGGCAATAATCGAACATACATTTTAATCTTCATCGTTATTGAAACAGTTATATGTGATACACGCCTAGGTGATTTTAGAAACTGTACTAAAAAGAGAAAGTTATATTGGATTATTAAGCTTCAGGCAGACAAATCACTGGGTTTAAATGGCAAGGTCTCTTTATAGCCTGTTCTGTAGTCTAGGAATTTACTCTGATGATGTAAGATAGACTTTATTGCTCTATAGATGTGACTGGATGTTCCTGATGAGATGTGTTTTACCATTGCCTGTAATGAATTTGAATTTCTTTATATAATTTGTGTGACTTTTTTCTTCTTCATGGTCTGAAGAAACACCTTTTGTTAAGAAAGTGCTTACCTGTTTTATTAAATATATTGCTGTCTTTACATAGTTCTTTATCTCTGCCATGTTTCTGTGCTGACTTTGTTTTCTACATTTTTGTATTTAACTTGCTAGGTTCAAAAGTAGATTCATCTTGCACTTTATCAACAAAAAAGACCAAAGCTTTGTTCACAGTAGAAGTATTATGTTTCTTCCTACTGGTAAATATGTTTAACAAGTAGGGAACTTCTTCAAACTTTACACAGCATCTTGAGCCTTGCATTTACTGGAAGAATCATTTTCCTACGTTGATAAATGAGTAAATTGGAGTATCATAAATTATTTGACTAGTGGTGTTATGATACAGTTTTGAATAGAAGCATGTCGAAATATCTGTTTTCTGTCTTTGGAATTGGGGTATAGCTTTGAAGCAGAGAGTTACTTGATCTCATGGTGATACTTTCACCATGCTTAGTGGAAAATAGCTGCTATTGCAGCAGAAAAAGCTAAACCTGGTGCTCAGTAAAGTATACACCCTTCTGAACTCTTAGCTAACCCCAGAAACTGCAGAGTGTTTCTATAGCTGCAATTCTCAAACTCATAAAGTTTCACTTTGAAATAGCCAGTTCCCTTACTATGCTAGATTGACACCTGCCACTGCTTTGATTCTAGAATGACAGCTGATCCATTGATATTCATAATGACTGAAATGGTTGTTAAGATACTGAAAGTTTGTCCTAACCTTTTCTAGATGGAGTTGAATGGTCACCTTGTTTGTCATACAATATGGGGTATCCTTTCTGTGTTTTTCTAGGGGGGGAATTGATCTCTGTGAGGTCCATATATAATATTCCCACTGGTATGAGTACTTTCATGTAGCAGCTAGCCATGTAAGACACTGTGATTTTTATGTCTGACAAATATTAAAATTTCTGTTTATCTGTAACTTGAAACACGTTCATTGCTATTTAATGGGTTTCATTTTCCTCTTAGCATGGGATGTGGCAGATTTAGTCATATTTATATGCAGATGGAGGAAAGTCATTTTAAGCTGCCATGACCATCCTTAATGGTGCCCTGTTCAACCATACATGGTTTGTACATACATGTATTGTCACATTGTGGCAGTGTACCTGTGACTCCTCATCAAAGATACTTGAATTTATTTATATGTTGTTAAGCAGGTAATCTCATTAGGTTCTGTTCAGTACTTTTGTCAGTGGAGAGCTATCGTGAGATAAACACGTGCATTGTATGATGAAATTGTTGGCAGTATGAGAATGAAAATGTTCCAAATTTCACCACTTAAAGGGCATGAAACATTTTACATTTTTCTCAATGAAACTACATCAAGAGAATGTGATTTCTGTTGCACGATATGTATGGTTTACCACAGCTTGTAAAATACCATGTTGTACAGTTGGTATAATTTTATAGAGCGGAGTACTTAAAAACAAATAGTGCCCTGCATTAGGCAAAATAGCACAGTATGCAGCAATGTGTAGGTAGAGGGAGATTCAGAGACATATGTAATGTGACTGCACTTGCTAGAAAAATAGCACTGTATTCATCATATACAAATGGCCACAGAGTCACACACAAATGTCAAATCAAACATGGCAGCATGATTTAAAATTGTGTAAAATTTGTGGAATAAGTTGTTGCAATCAGCTTATCTATACACATAATTTTCCAATTTCCAATGAAAACGTGTATCACTCATGCTATGATACTAACAGTAATGTCTGCATTAGCTGGCCAGCATGTATTTCATGACCATGTTGCACACTGTCACCTTCCATATCTCAGTACAGTACATCAGAGACTGGCATAGAATGACCTCCATGCTGGGATATATTCAACTGTTAACATGTTGATTGACATCATACAGGAGTTGGAACACATGAACTATTCTCATATGGGATTTAGGGGTATGAAAGAACTGGCTATTCCAGTGGATAAGAAGGTTTGTGTAACACTAACCATCCTTACTATGAGGAACTTTTGGTATCCAGCAGGAGACACACTGGAGATTCACAGGACTTGGCATTGCAAATTCATCATCAGTTCCTCAATCTGGTACTGCTACATGTGGAGGACTATGTTTGATTTCCATGGGCGAGGAGGACATAACCACCACTAAGATGGTATTCTGTGATTTTAGCCCATTTCCATGAGGTTCTGGTGGCCATTAACTGTAAATTGTGCATGCTTTGACAATAGCTAAAAAGCAAACAAGAGAAATAAGTAATTGCCTTTGTTTTGCTAGTCATCTGTGCTGTGTGTTCATTATTACTGGTTACTAATTTTGGCATTCTATAGTAATTTAGACTCTGTTCTTGGTTCTAAATAGTACTCCACAACAAAGTGAATTAATGTAACCTCTTGCATATTACTAATGTGCATAGATATTGCATGTACTGTTAATGCTTTCATTGTTAAAGCCTACAGGGGTTGGGTTTTGTCTGAAAATGGCCATTGTGGTAGCTCACCCTCCAGTTTATCAAATAATTAAAAAGGCTGCACCTGCACAACGTAGTTTCCAGTGTATCAGACAAAAGGGTTCAACTCAGTCAGCTGTCAAGAGGCTTGTAGTACACAGTATATTATATACAATGTGTCTGTGCACCATCCATGCATTTCCTTTGATTTTCACATCTGGCACAGATATGATCTATACCAGTGTTTCATGTGGAGGGACTTTCCCTAAAGTCATTTAGCTGGTGGTGCACACATTGTCAGATGCAGAGGTTATGAAGGTTAACTCCCATGAATATAGGCTGCAAACCACACACAATGGCATTTGCTCTTGTGTGTTGGAGGAAATGTCAGGTATGCCTGGGAGTCATGGCTGGTGACTTACATCTTCTTCTTCTTCTTTCAGCTGCTCACCACAGTGGATCATCGGTCTGCAGAATGATTGGCAGTGGAGGTTTTATGGTGTTGAGTTGCCAGCCCAGAGCCCAACATTCACAGAAGGCATACACATGTACAAACGCACACCTAGGTCCAATTTCAATTTCCATTTAATAGTAATTATGGTTTTGTCAGTCACTAACATTAAAATTACTATGTCTAGGCAATAAAGATCCTGTGTCCTTAGCTACAGCCATGTGCTACCCAGACATTTCTTACAGAGTGCTCTGTAGGAAATTTTTAAACTATGCCAACTCATTACACTGCCAAAAGCATATTCCCAGTTACTTCTCTCTTCACTCATACCTCCAGAATTTACTATCTACTTGAGGAAAATTACCCAAGCAAACACTTCTAATCAAAAGTCTAAACATTCTGGTGCCATACAGATATCCTTCTATTTTCCCTGTGTAAATTACCTTTCCAGTCTTTCTTCCCAATCTTTAACCTCCTCTAATTGATTCTTATAGTTACTGTTTATAGTATATAGTTTATATGCACTAGTAATTATCCCGTTTTTAACAGCACCTTCTGTTCTAGACTCAAATAACAACTCTTCTAGAGCTGGTCTTTCACTTAGCACTCCTCTATGCCTTTTTCTTTGCCTATACTCTGATATCAATCCCTGGTTGGTAAGGCAGTGTGTCTAACTTCAGTCCAAATGTTTACTTCACATCACTCTATTACCTTGTCTCCTTTTCAGTTGTACTCCAGCAACTTCTAGCCCCATATTGTCTGTTTTCTATATCTCTACTTGCAGTCATCCCTATTTGCAAAATCTCCTTTCTTCTTTCCCATATTCCCATATTGTCTTAGTTCTTAGAATAATTTCTGCGAATTTATGAATATTCTATATAGTTAATGTTATTTTTTTCTTAAGAATCTACATCCAAAATCCTACTCTGTCCTTATTTCTCAAACTCCCTTAATTTCATCATCACCCCTTTCCAATTTGATTTAAAACCTTCCACTTGCAGTATATATATATGATACTTAACTGTGCAGCTCTAATGTATCCACTCAAATGAGGAAATCAAAACCACATTGTTCTATGAGGAGGATCAATATATCCAGCTTATCTCTTGCCCTCTGTCTCCCCCATATTATTTCATACCATTATTAATTATTGTCCACAACTTCTCCAGTGACTGATAAAAATATACTTGACCTGCATATAAAACTAATAGCACTAAAAACAGCTGTCTTGCTTGTATCTTACTATCTATATCCATAAACAAGAGCTACAAGTTTATGAGTTTTTGTATAATCTTTTCTTTAGTATCTTCTAATATATCCTGCTATACCAGAATCCATTTAATCCATACACCTAATTGCTTCATTTTATCATATACCCATAAATATGGATATTGCTGAACAAGTTCATGTGTAATTACATAGTTTACTGCTAATGCATTTGTTTTATCTTCATTAATTTTATATCTCAGTAAGCTCTAACACTGTCTCAAAATATTCTACAACATAACATGTCCTTTTCTGGATTCATCAGGTACAAAATAATATTATCTGCAAATGAATTCCCCTTATTCTGCAATACTTTAACCTTTGTCAATCACATTAAATAATGCTTTTTACTTTTTTACCATATCTCTTTCTCTTTTAATTCTACCCTATTTTTAAATTCCATTTTCATTTTGTCCCACTCACTGTAAATATCTTGATCTTTTCTAATAGCTGTCAAATGCTTTCCACTACTGACTCCTTAAATTCATTTTTTAACAGGTCACATAGAAAGCTCCAATGTCTCATTTTTACTTCTTTGCCATGCATCTTTATCTTAGTTTTTATCATTGTGTGATCTAAAATAGTTTTTGGATGTCTGCCAAAGTTTTCATATAAATACAAGTGCTTCTGTGAAATATAAATTCTGTCTAATCTAGCCAAGTCATTGTACTTTGGTGAATATTGTGTAAATTGTAATTGCCTACTTCTGAATTCATATCTTTGATACCAAATATTCTCATGTATTTCTTTAAAAATCTAGCCTCTGTTGTTACATTTCCATTCTAGGTTCCCCTGATATTCAAAGATTCAAAGAAACTTTATTTTCATTTAGGAAACACAAGTGCTACCTAAAAGAAATTCCGAGTGTCTGCTCTTTTACAGGAGAAAACAAACACAAAAAGACAGACATGATAAATATTAAAGAATAAACAATAACTATAGTACAAAAATAAATATCTAAGTAGCTGTCACACATGCTTGCACACTATTTATTACATTGGCCAACACTGACTACTAGATAATTATAATTAACACATAAAAGAAAAGTATAGTAAACACATAGGTGAGATTGGGTGATATTGCACATAAGGAAGTGACTGGAATTGCACTTAAACGAGACTATATTAATTTTAGTATGAAATAAATAAATAGAATTACTGTATGAAAAAAAAGAAAAATAATGAGACCGTGACAATCTATTATAGTTTTGATACATGCAGATCTATGTCTGCATTAATGAGTCTTATTGCAGTTGGATAAAAACTGTTCATGAATCTGCAGGTCCTGCAATGGATACTCTGTAACCTTCTACCAGAAGCAAGTTTAGTGAACCAACCATATGCTGGATGACAATTGTCACTCAGTATTTTGCGCAACCTCTTTTTACATCTCAGTTCAAAGACCTCCTGTAAGGTGGGAAGACTAGTGTCCGTGATGTTTTCTGCTGTTCTTATTAGTCTTTGTAGCTTCTTACTTTCGGCCATTGTGCTGTTACCGAACTATGCAGTGAAGTTAGTGGTGATAATGATATATCTTCACTATTGCAAGTTAAATTTCTGTCCACACCTATGAATAATATTCCTTGCTGAAAACAGATTAATTCTCACAATTTTGTAAGTGCCATAACAACAATTTTGATGAAATATATGCTGGTGTAATCCTATCCTTCTCCATTGCCAGTAGTCCCCTAGTACCACAAATCAACCATGGTTGTCTTTTTTTCTTCTTCTAACAGTATTGGAACATTTCTAGCAATCAAGATTATTATTCGCCCTTTACTTTGTACCCGATATTCTTCTGAATGTGCATTATGAAGTCCATTCTTTGCCCTTGCTTTCTCAGATTCTTAAGTTGATTTTATCCAACTGTGTCTCCTGTAACAGTGCTGCTTGCACTCTACATTTTTTAATATAATTCAGTACTCCACTTTTGTCTGTACATGTATGTCCATTTACATGCATTGTAATAGTGGTAGAAAGGTGTCACTCCTACCTGTTGTACATAACTGTTCATTTGAATGTTTATTTTCAACATTTGACTTACACACACACACACACACACACACACACACACACACACACACACACACACACACACACACAACTTTTTGGTAGGATAATCTTTTAAGCAATTGCTTCTTCTCATCTCCATTTGTACCCATGTCACATATGCAAGACTTTTTGCTTCAATGAAAATGCTCAAACAAAAAATTACACCCTCTTTTGACTTGGAACTAACACACACAAAACTATGAACATTTTACCTCACCAGATAGGAGGAGCTACCATAAATTGACAGTTGCACCCACAGGCACTATATAATCTAAATGTAAGCTTATCCATGCTATAGCGCGTGTTACTACCTGTGTTCTCACTTACACTGATTGCTGTCTGTTCTTTCATTATTCCTATTCCCTTCCCAGTTGGGAAACATTACACTGGGCACATTTAAACAAATAAACTGAATTATGCACTGATCTATTAAATGTGTTAAAGTGTTAAGACTGCTGGGGAGGCTACTACTTCTTATTCACTTCCCACAGTTTCAAAATTTTTTATTTTCCACTGAATTGTTTGCCACTGTACCTTTAAAATGTTACATTTCTCTCAGCATTCTCTCAGTACTCAGAATTCTTAATATTAATTGCTTGATCCTGCAGATGGGTTGTCTCCAAATAATAGCAGTTGGCAATGATAAAAAGCATCTAACAAATTTACAGATGCATAAATACATCTTTGTAAATTTCAGCTAGAACACAATGTACATATTTTCCTATGTCCCATGCCTTTTATCATTTTACCTTATTTTTCAAGCCTATTTGTCTACAGCTTAAAGCAAGGATATTAATCTGGACATCCACCCTTGAAAATATATGAGGGATTTCTATCTTAATTCTATATATATATATATATATATATATATATATATATATATATATATATATCAACACACTTTTACACCCTACCCCCACCCCAGCAGCTCAAAATCACAACATTATATTAACTTTAAGTTACTTCTGACCAGCCTTCCATATGTTGTTACAGTAGAAAGCCTGTACAGCTTACAAGTAAAAAGTACTTGCTTTCTTTAACATCTTTAACATATACAGCAGTCACTGACAAGATTCCACCAACCTCACATGCAAAATAGCCTTCCACATTTAAAATACTCCTGACTGTATAGTTTACAAAACTGCTTTACATTATAACATGTAGTCAACATCATTATATTTTTATCCAAATATTAATATGAGCAAGAACTATTTTACTTACATTTATCTGTTCATTCTCTTTAATGTCCTCCTAAACATTAATGACATAAAGGGAGGTATATACTCCACAGTTCACCCATAAGTTTAACAAAGCCAACACATTTCCTATCTTAATCAACCAATTTTTTTTGTAAAGTTATATTTCTCATGTCAGTTCCAATATCTAGTGGGACTGATACTTTATATTTTCATATTTCATCACTAATTTAGCATTTCTGTTCTTCTCCTTAATCATCTTCTTCTCCTAATACCAGTTTCTTGTTTAAGTCCAAGATACTCTTGATTCTTCTAATCAGCTTCTGTGTTCTTTTCTGTCTCTCAAGCATTTTTCTTTGTAAAAATAGAAAAGGCGTCACTGGCGAGGTCTCTCTGTGGGCTTTATTACTGTTAGAAGAATGGGAAGCAGAGTCCACTTCTCTTTGCTGCCTCACTCTTTGTTGGATAAACTTTTCTTATTTTCTCCTTAGCCTGTACTGAATAAAAAAATATCTTTGATCCTCCAGAAAAAAATATTCTAAAAACAGCTTTATACAGCAGCTTGAATCACACACCTGCCTCTCAACATTTCCTAAAAGCAGGGATAGACTTGCTTCTCATCTGTCTGTTGTACAGGGAGTAATTATTTTCCAGAAATACTCTGTTGTCTCCAATTTTTAATAATTCTGCATTCTGCCACAGTTTTGTAAGGATCAACACTTTCTATTCCTTCTATGATTATATATTCACTAATATAGGTATTGGCTGCTTTCACATGGCCAGGAATGAAGCATACATGCAATGTACCCTTACAACTAACACATCTTGCTGTGGAACACCAGTCCAGTTGCTTACTGGTAATTTCATAAAATGAATACAGTTTGTTCTTTCCTGATGTTCTTCATATTGATCCCTGCTGCATTAGCCTAAGCTATATGGGTTATATCCTGAAAGGATATAACAGCTAGGCAGCTTCCAAAGCTTCAGGGTACCTTTCATGCACCCAAATCATTAGTCAGCTTGTGCTGAGCTGTCTAAAAAGACATGATTGGGTGCCAAGCCCTTCAAAGCTTTCCTGCCACTGAGGACTATGCTCTTCTAAGGATTTTGATGATTGACAGTAGGCTTGTGCTGTTCTTTTGCTGAGCAGATAAGTTTCCTTCAGGTCTATGTTTAAATGTCAAATAATATTTACATCAAATCGCTAAACATTGAACCCTAAGCATTGAATGTTCATTCAGTGAACATTCATTTCAATGAACAGGAAAGTAGCTAGTTGGCCAACACTTCTGCAGCTGCCCTTTTCCCCACTGTAATGTGGTCTCCAAGTAGGTATATATAGTTGGGTGGAGTGAGGGAGGTAAAGCCTTCCACCTGGGTAGGTTTTAAATGCTGCATTTTTTGGATGGAAAAATGTTGGCTAACTATTTATTTTCCCTGGTGAAAAAGTGAACATTCGCTGAATGAATGTTCGATGATTAGGGTTTGATGTTTAGCCGTTCACTGTAAATATTATTTGATGGTTATACAGAGAACCATTTCCTTCAGGGATAAAACCTTCTTTTTAAAAAAGAAATATATTTGTTTGATAACATTTTTTTTGTTCAGGAAAGTTATTTTAAACTAGGAGTTTGTATTTTAATGAACTGTCACAAGACTGTATTGTTCTTTTAAACTGGAGTGCTCTTTTTTCCTGTCAGTTTAAAAGTTATTTAAAGTATTTAAAAACATTTTTTTTCTGTTCAAAAAATTGTGTGGCAGACAAGCTAAGCAGGACAAGGGCAGACTCGCATGAATGGAGACCATATCGGGAGTCTTCCAAGATGTGATCCATCTATGGGGAGTTCCTCTGGTAGAGCTATTTGCCTCCTTTCTGAAGAAGGACATCACAGTTTTGGTGATTGTTGTGTGATAAAGCCATTAAGAACAGATATGCAGAGGTTAGCATTCCCTAGTCTTTTGACTGTTGGGCTGGGTTCAACTGTGACCGTTATAGTAGTAGCAATTAGGGTGATAATTTTATGTCCATGGATATGTGACTTT
The DNA here is from genome assembly GCF_019279795.1 of Protopterus annectens. Classification (NCBI taxonomy): domain Eukaryota; kingdom Metazoa; phylum Chordata; order Ceratodontiformes; family Protopteridae; genus Protopterus; species Protopterus annectens. The sequence goes on from NC_056737.1 coordinate 62,420,853, forward strand.
ACTCCCTGTATTAAGGATTATATCAATATATTTGCATTTGCTTTAAGAAAAGGGAGAGGAGAGGTACAAAACTGAATTAGATTATTTTATTTATCAGTGATTTGCACAGCTGTAGTACAATGGGTTCACTTCTAAATTTTGAAATCCCAAAATCTCAAGTTTCAGAACATCGAGTTCAGAATCTCGAGATATTGGAATCTCAAAATTGTGAACCCTCCCCCAAAACACCACTGAACACATGAAAAACAAGTGTATGCAGGGGGCAAGCCCCCCTGCATCCCCCACCCCCCCACAACTTAAATATACCAACTCCGAGATCGCACTACAGCGAGGACAAGGGAAATCTCCCAGTCTGTGCTGTATGCCGATCTCCATTCAGGATTTCAAATTTTTAAAACTTCGAACATATGATCTTCGATCATATGAGATTCAAAGTTTTGGACTTCGAAATTCTGAATGTAACCCAGTACAATATATAGCAAATCTGAAAAGGATCAGAGTTTTGTCATTCAAATGAGACATTAAACTGAGGTCTCATTTGCTTGTGTTGGTTATAACTCAGGTAGATGCAAAAGATTCCATGCCACCTATCAAAAAGAGAATGAAAAGTTATCAATGCCTTGGCCAAATTTCCCCTAGTATAAACTCCAACTCTGTTCTTCTCTGGAAAGAGACACTAGCGTAGTGGGACTATCCTTGTCAACCAAGGGTAAATAAAAATAAAATAAAAATAAGATATTTGCTATGAGGGCACTTGGGAGATATGGGAAGTAAAGACTGTTATATACATACATGTATGTATATATTTCCCTTGGAGGTGCTTTGTTCTTTACTTTTTTCCTGTTCCTTTGACTGTTTTTATATTTTGCATTTTTGACGCAGTGGTTAAGATGAGTAGAACTGTGACACTGTAAGACAAGTTTAAGAAAATATGTTTTTGAAACAATTAACTAAGCTTGGATAAATATTGTGCTCAGAATGCTGGAAACAGAATAGTATGTGATGTAAACGTTGCACTAAAGAACTAAGGTAAATAATTATAAATTCTTAAAATTTTCCATTTCTCCTAGATTTTGTTTCCAGTATGATAAGGATGGCCTTTTTAATTCTATTATTTTTTTCTTTTTGTTTGATGAAAACTTAAGTTGGGTTAAATACTGTTGGCTGCAGATGGACCTGATGACAACAATGTGAGTGTTAGTTTTAGTTTCAAGTGCTATAAACTGATTTTGACATATGGAATCAGCAAAAGATTTTTCTGAGGTAGTAAAAGCCTAGTCTCCCACAGTGATATATATTTTATTTATATTTTTATAAACAAATCATTTGTGCTTCTGTGATAAGTCATGAGATATGAGAGAGGATAAAAGTGGTTATCGGCAGAGTTGGCTAACTGCTGACTTATGGATATTGTTATTGAAATTTTTATCTGTATGTGCTCACAATAGGGGTCCAATTCAATAAAAGCAAGACTAGAATAACTGTTGGAACAGTTAGCATTTCTTCATAATTTCTGTCACATTCCTCAGCTTTAACAGTCATTTCATAGCTACTGCTGCACGACAGGTATTATTTATTAAGAAACAGCAAAAGGTTATGATCAGTTAGAAATTTATCAATAAAAAAGTTCAAATGGCAGATATATGTTTTATCAGTCAAACATTGTACAGTGCAGGTGCTGACAGCGATTGTGAAATAATATTACTGATTCTAATTAACTATTTCTTGGTATTCACATAACAGAAAAAGGCTGTTACACTACAAAAATTATGCTTACTAATAATAAAGGTTGTTGATCATTAGACATTAAAAGTGAAATTAATAGAAGCAATATGAAGCAATCTCAGAAGTCTGTACTGTTTATAAAAGCAAATGCATTTAAATCAGAAATAAAACATTTTATAAACTGTGTTCATTTCCCTTTTTTCACTTACAGTTAAAAAAAGGAAAAAAAAAACACTTTTGTTAATATTAACTTTGAAATATCTGCCACAGGTAATTAGATTTTCACTTGGAAAGCAAACTATTTATTTTCTGCAACATAATGGGGTTCATGCCTATTCCACATTGTGTATCGGCAACACAGACGTGAATATAGACCATACCTGACGTTGGTACATATATTTTTTTAGTTTTTGCAAATGCAGAATGTACATGAAGAAGAAATTAGTGAAATATAAATAAAGTGTCTATGTAAAAGAAAGGCAATTTATGCATGACAACCTAACAACATGCATGCAACTTTCTAATACCTACCTAAGGTTCCACAAGTAAAAATATGTTTCAGTGATAAAGATTAAATAACTAAATTCCTTGAAAGAAGACAACAAGTAAATAAACAAAAATGCAGCAGTGCAACAGCTATGTTATAGCCTTCATTCTATTCAATGACCTAGACCTGACCATCCCACTTTAAAATGTCAACTTAACTGAAATCCAGTTTATTAAAAGGACTGAGTTATTGCTGACAACAGCTGTTTAAGTAATTTGACATTTCATGACCTGATCATTCTATAAATAGCAGAGTGAACAGTATCTGATGTAATTGTTAATTGTCAGATATCTTTGAAATATCATTCTATTAGAAAATGGTTTCAAATGGTTCTGATTTACAGTAAGAAAATCTTTTCTATTAAATGAACTTTGGTAAAATAAAGCTCCTTTGTTTATTTTTCATACTGTTGCATGCTGAAGTGGAGAAGGTAGACTGAAGGCTCTCGTGTTGATGTAGTTTGGTTTTAACAACATGTCAGCCAAATGTTTTTAAACCAACAGCAATATAGTACCACAGGTTATGTGTTGCATTTAGAAAGTTGTATTTTTTTCCATTTGCAAGTTTTACCCATTACTTATATACCATAAATATCTCTAAAAGAGCTTGTTTGTAAAAAAAAAAATAAATAAAAAACTAAATGCAAAAAATTATATCTAAACACTGATGGCTCATGAATTAATAGCAAGGAGGTGATGGAAGCATCTGAATGGGCGGGAATAACTGGAATGGTGTGAGACTTTATTGTGGTGTGTCAGTGATTGTTCACCTATGATCGGACAACAGCTGAGATCAGTCACTTTCATCCACAAACTTCCTCAGTAGCTAGTTAATATTACCATTTCATTCACTATATATAATTCAGATGTTCAACTGTGAGAAAAAAAAACAATAATCATCACAGTAGTATATTTCTGCTTGTTTTACTCTAACACACACTAACTCTGTCAAACTAGACTAATGGCTGTTTAATTGTGATCATTTAGGGCTTGTCAGTCTTACCCACAGACTGACTTAGTGCACACCAGTTGCAGCCCATTTATTGACCGTGTGTATATAAGATGCCTGATTGTGATCAAATGAATTAATAAACTAATGGACATAGTAATGTCTTTCAGTTTATTCCTGGCAAACAATTACAAAGCAACCCCTTGTAATTCCCCATGTGCCCCCAAATACACACAACACATGTGCTTTCCAGTTACAGTTACATTAATGACTGTGTTCACCTCAGCAGCCCAAATGTGGTTGAATGGATAAATACATAAATGCTGTTCAAAATAATGTATTTCAGTTCATTGCTGCAGACCAAGCACATTCAGTACAACCCACTGCACCACTCTTTCACAAACGCATGTAAGCACACACATAGGTGTGGCCAGCAATCACAGCCATTTAACTGAATGTGTACACCTCAGATGTTTGACTGTGATCAAATGAATGTCGGGCATTGTCCACAGTAATGTATTTCAGTTTGTTGCTGGCAAATGCATACATTGCAGCCCATTGCAATCACTCTACACAAACTCACACACACACAATCACACACACACACACACACACACACACACACACACACACACACACACACACACACACACAGTCACATACGATGTTAATTATCAACCAATAAACTACTTTAAATGCCAGCTGAAGCAATACCTGATACATAAATGGCTCTGCACTCGAACCATCCCTGGTTAAACTGGCACTAATACAGCTATATGAATTCATGCCATAACCCTCTGCTGCACAAAACTCAATGTGCTGTTTTACAACTATACCTTCCTCTATCATCTCATCTCCATTATCTTTCTTATGCCTCCTTCCCTTTTCCTTTCTTTGGACTGCTCTAACTCTTTTATCATGTCTTCCTATGTCTTATATTTAGATCAAGTCTTTATATTAACAAATATCCTTACGTAAAACCTGGCAATCTATGCATTCTGATGATATTGTGCTGCACAATGCAAATGATGTCCATGATGTATGTATAACACAGCTTTTCTCCCCAGTCCTCTGCTGGAAAAGGGCACTGCTCAGTCAGACTTTCCTGGTAAGCAATACCAATGCATAAAAAAATAAACAAACAAATAAATAAATAAATAACTACTGTATATCCTATGGGCTGGTTGGCACTGGAGATCACAGACAGGCAGAGTACTGTCTGATTTGAACTATATATATATATATATATATATATATATATATATATATATATATATATGTGTGTTTATAGGTTTATAGGTTGGTACTAAGCTATCGGCCCTAGGGCCTATACAAGCCTAGCCATAACAATTCCCTGGCTATTTCTTTCCACAGTATTTACTTCCCTGGACCTCTGTCTAGCAGGGTGACTGATGTAATCCCTGGGGTGAATTTCCTATCTCCCATCCAATCATTAAGGTTCCTTTTGAAGAGGACCAAGAGGCGCTCTGCTTGACATGTATGGGCAGTCTATTTCAGAGTCTGGGGAGTCTCTGAGTCAGGAACTTATCCCTCCAGCATGTTTTGTTCATTGTTATGACAAGGTTTAGATCCTTGGAGCATGCGTCTCTGCGGGATTGGGATTTCTTTAAATGTAGCATGTCCAACAGCTCTGGGTTTGACATGGCTTTGTATGTTAAGCAGAGATAACCTCTGAGTAGACAATATGCGACAGAGTATAGGTGGAGTTTTTTTAGATGGTCAGCATAGAGCATCTGCTTTAGGCCTGTGATTCTTTTAGTGAGGTATTTCTGGGGTCTTTCCAGTTGTTGCAGATGTCTTGAGAGGTACATACCAAATGGGCATTGTATTCTATAATGGGTCTAATAAGGGATGATTACAGTGGGACAATGACCTCCTTTTTTCTGGATAAAATGCCCTTAGTGATGAGTTGTGCCACACAGAAGGATTTCCTGACTGTTGTGATGACCTGTGTCTCTAAGTCTCTCATCACACTTTCAGTGTTTAGTGTATTGCCACCTATGTGGTAATTCACGGGTACATGTTTTTTTTCCCAAAGGGGATAACCATACATTTCTTGGCATTGAGCATGAGCCCATGGCTCTGGCACCAAGCATCTATTTCTGTAAGGCCCTTTTGCTGAATATCCACATCATTTGGGGATTCAATAGTGGCTCCCAGTTTGCAGTCATCTGTGAACTTTGTTAGCGAGTCCCTAAGTGTTGGACTGTA